>NW_022196911.1:116462912-116514040 GCF_008632895.1 Mastomys coucha | reverse complement strand
TTTTTTGAAGCATAGTCTCACCATGTATCCCTGGAACTCACCATGTAGACCAGACTGGGCTGAAACTCATAGAGCTCTGCCTGCCTCTGCCGCATCAATGCTAGCATTAGAAGTATGAGCCACCACACCAGCTCAAACCCAAATGGTTCTTAAACACAGATTGAAAATATTCTGGGGTGATCAATATAGAAAGATTCAGCTAACGTCACCAGGGAATGACAGGTGCTCAGGTAATTAATTCCCTAGATTGCTGGTGTTTCCTGTTTAATCACAAACACTAGGAACACTGCTATATCACTGTTTACCCCAGCTTTGGGGGCCCCTGTAATGTGTATGTGGGTCCCTGTACAGCTGGGCACCGTGGTAAAAAGTGAGGCCAAGTCTGCCCTTCCCAGACCCATGACTGGAGCCTGACACAGCAGCGTTGGCAGGCGCCTCCCCCTCCATCCCCCCACCCCCCCGTAGCCAGGGGAAAGTGTGTCCTCCTCGAGTAGGAACATCTGCGGGTGAGTGAGCCTGTGGCCACTGGCCTCAAGCTTCCACAGCAGCTAGGCTTGCTGGGCTGCACTGGTGTTTGTAGGCTGGCGAGCTCTACAAACACCTCTAACTGGTAACATCAAGCCGTTCTCTCCCAGGCAGAGGAGGGAGGCTCCTAAGAATCAGGAACCTTAGTGGGGCTGGGAAGGTCCCTGAGGCTGGTAAAAGCAGCTGCTAGCTGTGGGCGACTGCTCAGAGTCTTGTCACTTGAGTTGGACAGGCAGTGGGTTTTTCAGTGATGTGGCTGCTGGAGTGTCTCCTTGCTCTTGGAAGGGTCCCCACCAAGTCTCTGCTTCACCATCTGAAACCTGGTGACATCGTTTCTTTATCTTTCCCTGCCTAGGATGAGCAAATATCGGTCCTCAGCTCCCTAGAGAGTCACATGTCCAACTCTACATGTATGTTCCTTATTGTTCGTGTGGGCATGCATGTGTACCATGTACAGTACATGCAGAGGCCTTCGGACAACTTTGTGGAATAATTTCCCCTTTAAGTGGGTTCTGTGGATCGAACTCAGCTCCCCAGGTTTCCAGCACCTCTGCCTGCTGAACCTGGGTTCTCCCTGCCCTGGTAACAGCCAGTTGGCCTGGCTGCAGCTGTGGCCACATTTTGAGCGCTGGTTACTTGGCATCTCTCCCAGCTTCAAATCCTGCCTTCACAGATACACCTCTCTCGGGGTGACACCTGTGTACCCCAAAGCCATCGGCCACATCCTTGAATGCTCTGTGCTACAGCAGCTGTCTTGGAGACTGAGCTGGAGTGAGACAGTCAGCCCCAGCCCCGCCCTGCCCACAGGAGCTGGCCTGCACTGTGTACAGTGGCTCTGTCCTGATTTTGCTCTCTTAGAGCTGGGAGTCTAACGGAAACAAAGTGAGGCCTGGCCATCCCACACAAAACCATGGTGGGACTTCCCCAGGACAGGCAGGCACAGAAAAAGGATAGAAAACCGCCAGCTTAGAAACTGAGATACCTCTGCCAGGGATTACAGGCTTGCACCACCACACCCAGCTCTCTGGTTTTCCTGAGACAGGGTCTTACCACACACCTGGGCTGGCCTTGAACTCCTATTCTTTCTGCTTCAGGCACTCTGGTATGCAGACACCTAACCTGTGGTGCTGGGACAATGGGGCAGCCACCTCATTTGGTGGCTCACACCACCAAATTAACCATGAAATTTGGTACTTACGCCACCGCACCAAATTAACTCAACAGGGAACAAAGGCCTAAGATAAGGACCAAGCCCAAAACATTTGAGGCACAGGTGACAACCTTGGGTCAGGCACAAGGGTTCTCAGCTATGACATCAGAAACAAAAGCCAGCAAGAGAGAAAGTAAAACTGGCCCCATTAAAATTAAAACCTGAAGAGACCTGCCCACCACCATGGTACGTGGTATAAGTGGCCAGAGAACAGCCAGAGGCCCACCTGCTGCCATGCCGTGTGGTACAGGCAGAGGAAGACAGCCAGAGGCCCACCAGCGGCATGGCCTGCCCGCAGCAGAAGCCATTATAACATGCAAGCATGTGGTGTTCAGACGGGAGAGAAAGAAAAGTGGAACAGCTGGAGCATGATGAAGAGAGTGAACTGGAGACTCGAGGGTGGGGAGGAAGAGCCTGATGTGGGTGGCCAGCCAGCCTTGCCACCTTAGGCCGCCGAGGACTATGTCTGCATCTATGGCCAGCAGCAGCAGGAGTGTGTGTTGATGTCAGATCACCACTAAAGACCAGCAGCTGGGACCATGGAGATGTCCAAGGGTTGTGCAGAGCTGGCCCCACCCCTCACTGGCTGCTGAAGAGTGGGCCTTGTACCTTGCTTGCCTGGGCAGTTTGAGTTGACCCACCTAACATCTACCTCATGTATGAACTGCTGGGGTGCATGAAAGACCGGGCCCCACATGGAGATCCAAAGCTGCAGAATCTCCATGACACAGGGCAACAACAGGATGCCCGAGAGGAGTCCTGAGAGGGTCCAGGAGCAGGGTCCAGAGGCTGGGCACTGAACCAGACCAGTGACTCATTACAATGAGCATTTGCAAGTAAACCTATGGACAGAAGGGTGTACTGTGGGACCCACTGCACTTCCCAAGACAAGGTGGCTTATTTTCCATGGAGTGGGAGGTTGCAAGGGCAGAGACAAAGGAACAGGGAAGTAGGTGAGTGGGACAGGGGTGTATGATGTGAAACTCACAAAGAATCAGTAAAGAGTTAAAAAGATTAAAAACCTGAACTTCAGCTGGGTGGTGGTGGTGCACACCTTTAATCCCAGCACTTGGGAGGCAGAGGCAAGCAGATCTCTGAGTTGGAGGCCAGCCTGGTCTACAGAGTGAGTTCCAGGACAGCCAGGGCCACACAGAGAAACCCTGTTTCGAAAAACCAAAAAAGAAAAGAAAAGAAAAGAAAGAAAGAAAGAAAGAAAGAAAGACCATAGAAAAGTAGCCAGCTTACAGAGTGGGTCAAAATTATGAGAGTTCTAATACCTAGACTATGAGAATTTTATTTTATTATTTTTACTTATTTGTTGGTTTTCTGGGACAGAGTCTCACTGTGTCACCCAAACTAGCCTAGAACTCACAACCCTGCCTCTCAGCCTGAGTGCTGGGGTTAAAGACGTACGCCACCCCTCCTGGCTCCAAATAAAGAATTCTTACAACACAACCAGAACAGGGCAAGTCTCTGAAGATTACAGGTGACCACTGGCCATCTCATCTCACTGGTGAATGGTAAACCTGTGTGTATTCCCTTGAGGACCCACAACTTTCCAAGCGGCTCCACCAGGTCACACTCCCAACAGGGCCTCTGAGAACTCCATCTCCCACAAAAGAGATGAGATGAGAAGAGCTCACATATCATTAAACATAAAAGAACATGTATGTAAGGCTGAGAGATGGCCCAGTGGTAAGAGCGTGGCTCAGTTCCCAGCAGCCATGCCAGGCGGCTCACAATTACTTGTAACTCCAGCTCCAGAGGATCCCATGCCCTCTGACCTCCATGAGCACTACACACACACACACACACACACACACACACACACACACACACGTGCACACACGTGTACATACACACACACATGTACACACACTCGTGAAATTCTTAAGGGGAAAACCAAACCAGAACCACACAGCCTCATGCACCTGTTTCGTGCCTACCACAACAGGTAGTGAACTGAGAGCAAGAAGCCACATTGCTGCAGCTGTGGGAGGAGCTTTTAGCCGCCCTGTTGGGAGTGTGACCTGGTGCAGCCACTTGGAAAGTTGTGGGTCCTCAAGGGAATACACACAGGTTTACCATTTACCAGGAAAAATAATGGCAGACACTAACCCCAAACTTATTCATAATAACCCAAGTATGGAAACAAACCAAATACCCGTCGCACTGACGGACAACCCAGCCTGAGGAATGTCACAAAAGGAACGTGGCCTGGCCACTGGAAGAGCCACTTCCTACAGCAGCCACTTCCTACAGCAGATAACTCGGGACACACAGCAAGGAGTCGGTCACGGAAGAGCTGCATTAGCTATTTTTCTTACTGATGTGACCAATTACAGGCAGCAGCATGAGGAGGGAGGGCTCGTGGTTGATGAAAGTGCAGTCCACTGTGGTGATGGACTAAAGCCAGTCAGGCCCATAGCCACAATGAGCAAGTTCATCCCCTGGGGTCCCACAGGCGTGCAGAATGGGGCTACAGCTGAGGCCCAAGTGCTCAAACACCTGAGCCTGCAGAGAACACTTTATATTTATGTATTTGTATGTATACATGCACACTTTACCTGTGCCACAGTGCATGTGTGGCTAAGGGACAACTTGTAAGAGTCAGACTCAGGTTACCTGAGTGGCCTTGTTGGCACGGGCCTTTAAACCACCAATCCATCTCCTTGCTCCTGTGGGGGATGTTTTACATCCAAACTGGGAGGGAAACTACAGTAGCAGGTTAGTGGTTGCTTTGGGCTGGGAGGGGGCCAGGTCAGGGAACTGAGTGACACGTAAAGGGCCTGGGCTTCTTTTGAGGCTTAGAAAGTGTCTGAACTCACCCAGAGCCACCACAGCCTCACAGTGGCTTGAGGACAGACAAAGAGCTAAGGTGCCATCCCCAGCAGAGTGCCCTGGAGCACTGGGTGGCCAGCCCTGTGGCCCCTCTGCTGAGAGGCTGCTACTCTCAGAACTTAAATGTCTTCAGTGAACTCGGCTATGAGGAGCCCAGTGAGACCTTGCTCACTGTGACGAAGAAACATCCTAGGGAAACCTGAGATGACAGAACAGTGGGTGACCTTCAGGTACCTGACATGCTTGAAGATGCTTGGCCCAGGGAGTGGCACTGTTGGGAGGTGTGGCCTTATTGGAGTAGGTGTGGCCTTGTTGCAGGAAGTGTGTCACTGTGGGGGTGAGCTTTGAGACCCTTCACCTAGCTGCTCCGAAGCCAGTCTTCTAGCTGCTTCCTGATCAAGATGTAGAACTCTCAGCTTCTCCAGCCTCATGTCTGCGTGGATGCTGCCATGCTTCCAGCCGTAATTGACTGAACCTCTAAACCTGTAAGCCAGTCCCAATTAAATGCTGTCCCTTTTAAGAGTTGCCTTGGTGTCTTCACAGCAATGGAAACCCTAACTAAGACATGGCAGGAAGGTCACATCCTCCGGGGAGGCTGGGTACCTTGGATGGCTCAGGGATGTCTAGACGGCAGGAATGTGCTGGGAAAGCAGCCCTTTATCCTCCAGGCCGGTGGGCTTGCCACAGTTGGAAAATGTTGATAAGGAGCATGGCAGAGTGACAGGTGTCCCTGACCCTGAGCCCTGGTCTGCAGGTCCACTCCTGGGAGGAGAGGGGCCCAAGAGTAGCTTCCCTATGAGCCTGCAGTACTGTTGTGTAACACCCCCCACTGCCTAGGTCTCCCTGGCTGGTGGAGCATGCCCTTCTTCCCAGAGATGACTCTAGGGGACAAGAAAGAACATATTGCAGCTGTCAAGAATAGAGCAAACATCAGCAAAGTGATGACCAGCTGAGCCCTGGGGTGTAGCCCTCAAAACTGACACCCCAACCCTGGCCAGAGAAGCTTCTCTGGGTAGTGGAGACAGTAACTGCTCAGAGAGCTAGGGTAACTGTTGAGAGCTCATCTCTACCCCCTGCACCCCTCCCCACACATACACAAGGCTCAGAGAGGTCCAGGAAGGCTGGGTGGAAAGAATGAAAAGCTGAAAGCTGAGGCAGGGGTGAGGTGGAGAAAAGGAAAAAGGTGACTAGGCCACAGGGAGCCCACCATCTTGAGGTGTCAGTGTCCAACCAGGTGGTCCAGCAGCTAGAAGGCCATAGCAGGAGGGTGGCTCTCCAGGACCATGAGAAACAAACATGAAGGAAAATATTCATTATGAACTATCCAGGCTTAGTCATCTGTCACAGCAGTACAGATTAAGACAGGCTTTGAAGTTGAGTCCCATAGCACTCAAAGGATCTGCCACCAAGCTTGAAGACCCAAATTCAATCCCAGGATCCACATGGTGGAAAGAACCAATCCTGAACATTCCCTGGCCTCCATATACGGGTCAGGCACCACACAGAAATAAATGTAAGGAGAATAAGACAATAGCCCTCAGTGGTCCTCCTGCAAGTTTCCCTCTTTGCTTCAAACCCAGGGTCTATGAAACCTAGGAAAGCACTCTACCCATGAGTGATCTCCAGAGGATCTCCCAACAGCCTGGAAATTGTGCTGGCCTAGAAATTGTGTCTCTCCTGCCTCTGCCTCCTGGTGTTGGGGTTACAAGCATGAGTCGCCATGCTGGACTTGGGTGCATGGAACTTGCATTTTGGTGATCAGGGTACAGGATTCACTCTAAGGACCGGGACCATTTGAGGATCCTGCCCTGGAGATCTTATATGTGAAGGAGCCCAGGCTTCAGCCGCTGATGCTCTGAGTTTGGACCCAAATCTATCTTCACTGAGTCAGTGCTCTGCACAAGGCCAGCAGGAAACCAAGAGTGTGGGCGCACACACACAGGCATGCGCACATACACACCCACGCACGCACACATACACACACGCGCGCACATAGACACGCACGCACGCACACACACATGCGCGCACATACATACACGTGCACACCATTCCTCTGTGAACCCTCTCCCTACCACAGGTGCCTTTACCCCAGTGGCTTCCACAAGATCATCTTAAGAGCTGGCCTTTTCTGCTCTGTGTGGACCTCTAGGCTTCAGCCTGAGGTATCTTCCCAGGGAGCCCTGTGCTAGTGCTTGACCTACATGTCCCAACCTGACCATGTGGCCCGGTTCACAACACCACTGCTCACCTCCAGAGGCTGTCTCTGGCAGGTCCCCAGCTCTGTACTTAGTTTAATTGTCGTAGGTCCTATACCAACCACACTGGCTGACAGGAGCATGATGAAACAGGAGGCCCAAACAAGGCCAGAGATCCTGGTCAGGGGTAGAACCAAAGGGCTACCACCCCTAAGCCAGGTACACTGGTACATCTGTCATCCTAGCATTCAGAAAGCTGAGAGGCCAGCACACAACATAGGTTACATAGCAAGACCTAGCCCCAAAAAGGAAATTTACACTTGAGAGATATTACTCTCAGGATGAGGGCAGCTCCCTGGTGAACAGCCAGTCAGTCTCACCTGGCTCAGGTGAGACACAATGAAGAGCTGAATGGAATCTGGGTTTCCTGGGCCTGTGAAGCTCTGCCTGCACTGTTGCGCTCAGCAGTGAGGGGCCCCAGGGTGTGGGTGGACCCAGGGCAGGACATGGCCGTGGGCTCGCAGCAGAAGTGGGTAGTGCCCCTCTTGGGGAACACAGCACTGCAGAAGCCACATCCACACTTATGCTGTGGGTCTTGGTGACTACCAAGCATGTCCCACTGCCTCCCGAGACACCCTGAATTCAACCCAGCAATGCTGAGCCTGACTGTGGAGGCTGCTCATGGAAGGGATTTACCTGCAGTCTACCAGATATGATGCTTCCCGATGCAACCCTGAGCCAGTCTCTCTCTCAAAATGGCGTTAGGCCTGGGATCTGGCAGTTCTACCTACCAGCCCCAAGCTAAATACGCAGCATGCACATTTCGAGTGGCCAGAGCCCTGCCCTCTTCTACCTTCAAAGATGGCTGGAACTGTGGAGCTCCCAGACTTCCTCCAGCCTGAGATGGGAGCCCAAAGCTTCCCTCCCCCGCCAAGCGTGTGGCACCCAGCCCCTGGCTTTGCCTAGCATGTGGTTAGGGATGTTTCTGTTGGATCATAGGCCACTCCAATCCACCTGTGTAACTGCTCCTGTGCAGGGAACCAAGACACTAAACTCAAGTCCAAGAGGCCAAAGACCATGCAGGGGTCAACTTTAATACTGAGGTTGACCAGTTTGGGTAAGGAAGAGATGCCCTCCTTTCCTGGTAGGCCCTAAGGGTACATAAGACCCTTTGTTCCTCACAGACACGAGGGCCAGAGATTGTCTGTAATCAAACAAGCATAGGGCTCTGGCGGTCACTTTGAGTTCTGTGCCTTCTGGGCGTTGGTGGCTTAGTGTGTCCAGGACTCCATGGGGTACATGCCCATTAAAACAGGGCCTTGTTACCACCTTCAACATGTCTTTCTTTTGTGAACAGACCCCCAAGTCAGGCTCCTAGACTTGTCCCTTCAGCAGGATGGCCCTGGTCCTCCTCCCCCAACATAAGAGGCTCAAGTCTGAGGTGCCAAAGATGCTCCAAGAGATTTGGAGAATGCCAGTATCCTGGGGTTTCTGCCACTAGCTTGCAGGGTAACTGAGGGATATCAGGATGCCAGGCAAGGTGAGAACTGCTCAACTGGAGCCCCACCAGCTCACATGAGCAGCAGAGACAAGAGAAGGGAGCACAGGGACCCCCGAGGTCACATGGGCTGGGTCAACATGAGAACAGCACCAGGAGTAGTAGGCTGCGGCCACCGTGGGGTGGGTCCACAGCTGCCTGAAGCTGAGCCTGGCTGGTCGAGGGTCCACTTAGTCCAGACGAAGAAAGAGACAAAGGTGCAGCCAGACTGAACTGTGAAGGGCACAGTGAGGCGCCCTGACATCAGCTCCCGTGTAAGCTGCTGCTCCAGCCATCAGCACCTGCACTGGCCAGTCCAGGCCTCCAGGCCTCCTGGGAGCCCTCAGGGTTGACTTGCAGCCAAAGGCTCTGTGGGCCAGTCCTCAGAGAATCCCTATGAGTCCCTGGAGAGGCCAGGTTATGAAGCCGCCACCAGCTCTGCCTGCCTGGATCTGGCCTTGGCAGGGGCTTCTGCAGAAAAAACAATGGTTAATTGGTGAGCACAGAACTTTCAGAGAATGAGGCCAGAGGCTAGGGGTAGGGTATGCACAGCAGGGGATGTGAGTTATAAGCAGGAAGTGAGATGGACCTACAGGCAAGGGGCACAGCCTGGAGCTCCCAGAAGCCACCAGGGAACAGAGGAAGTGTGGAGCTCCCCTGAGTTTGAGTGTCCACTTAATCCACTGACCAGAGTGTGTGGAAGCTTCTGACCTGTGACCATGATGGTGTAGGGGCATTGCTCTCCTAGGCTGTGAGTTCTGGGGGATCTAAGGCCTTCAGGGCCTGAATGGCCATGGCTAAAGTGTTATCATGACTCTGTGAGGTGGTCTAGTTCTCATGAGAGGACCCTTGGAAAGCCAGGCGCAGCTGGAGGCTGGGCACTTGCTCTCTGCTGACCCGGGCACAGGCACAAGCACACTTTCCCACTGCACTGTGGGAGATGCCAGCAGGCATGGTGTGACGAGCAGTGTATTGAGACTTGGGTATGCTCTTCAGACTAACATGGTCACACACAGAATGCAACGATACCTGGGTTTCTGTCAGGGAGGGGCTCCGACGGAACCTCTGGTAACTCCATTTGTTCCTGTAAGAAGCACAGGTGAGGCGTGAGCTGGGTGTGTGCCATCACAGGCTGCCCTGGCTCTCAAGGGCTGGATCTACTCACTAGCTGCTCTCTCTCAGAGGGACGAGGCAGCCCCTCTCTGATGACTGCCCCTGCACTTCCCCTGGCTACAGCATCTTTACATGACCACTGCAGAGGTGACAGGCCACTACCGAGGTTGAGCTTCCTCAAGAGTCCTCAGAGTCCCCAGTGAGCTGGAGCTTTCCTCAGGAATGTCAGTTCCCAAGGCAGGGCCTGCAGAGGACCATGGGGGAAGCAGGCACCCAGGGTATGCTAAGCCCCGGGGTGAGGAAGGTGCGACTGGCTCCTGCTGTGAAGCACTGAGGGGCTGCCATCCCAGAGGGCTGTGGTGGAGAGCTGCCCCGTGAGCGTAGGTGGCCTCTGTCATCCTGTGGCCTGTCTTCCCAGTACCTCATAAGGTCCCTGGCTCTAACAGGTGGGTGGGCTGCAGACAGCAGGTGGCTCTGGGGAAACAGGGAAACCTTGGGAAGCAGAGGCCACTGCCAGCGTGGTAGCTACAGAGCTCGAAGCCTGGATGTGGGGCAGACACAGCTGCCGTAAAGTAGCAGAGCCCTGGGGGCCTGAGTGCAGAGGTGAACACTCTACACTGAGTCACCAGAGGGAAGAAAGCACAGGCTGAGGGGGCAGGGCAGGCTCAGCATTTCCTCTCAGTCCACACATGGGTCACCGGTGCCTGCAGCAAAATGCCGGGTCAGCCTCCAAACCAGCCCTTGCACAGATCCCTCTGTGCCAGCATGGGGTGTGGAAGAAGCTTGGCTTCAGTACAAATGAAAATCACCGTAGGAAGGAAACTGGGACACCAGGACTCTGGGCTCAGACACGACAGGCCCGTAGGGTTCCATCCCCCAGGGGACCAGACAGCCCTGGGGACCTGTACCTGAGTGATTGCATTCAGCTCTTCCAGGATGGCGTCCTCATCCTCCTGGGTGAAGCTTCCTGCCAGCAGCTCATCAATTTGCTGTGGAAGGAGGAGAGGTATTGAAAGGCGTGTCTGATGGGGCTCTGGGTTCCCCCGGGAAGCCGTGGCTAGCCACACAAGTGCCAACCTGTGGCTATGGATGAGCCTGTGCCCAGCAACACATACCCGCTGGTACTCCACTGCCTCCTGGGTCTCGTCCAGGATCCTCTCCACCTCTTCTATGGACATCACCTGGGGACGATGAGGGTTCAGAGCTGCTCAACAAGGTAAAGAACAACCCACAGCAAGGCCACGCCCTCACCCTGTCTCCTTCAGCAAAGCCAGGGAAGCCGGCCTGCTCTTCCACTGCTCAGACCCTTAACAACCCCGACAACTGAGAGTAAAACAGGTCAAAACTGGAAATCCTTTCTGGGTGGTGTCTAGACTTCCTTTGTCTATAGTTAAATACAATACAATACTCTGCCGGCCTGATGTAGTACACCCCAGACCCTACTCAGATACCCAGAAGGCAGCTAAAGGCCAGTGCTGCTTCCTGAGCTCTGAGGGGAGGTGGGCACCAGTCAACCCTGCTCAAAGGTCATGCTGTGCCACACCTCCGTCTGGTCCCACTGGCCCCTGCCAAGCACTGGCACAACCCCCAATCCAGCTAGACTCAGGCTCTGATCTAGCACAAACTCCTCCTCATCTCCTGGGCCCTGCAGCTGCACCCACCCGCCCACCAAGCCCCATGAGGACCTACCTGGTGCATCTTATTCAGACATTCGTTCCCCACCTGAAGCCCTTCCATCACCTTCATCTCGATCTGTGTGAACTCGATGCTCTGAACCTGAAAGCAGTAGCCAAGGGTCAGAAGCCCTGCTTGGCTCGAGACCAGCCAAGTGACAGGCTTCTGTCCACTAGAAGGAAAGTCCCACCCTTCCTGATCTCTGCTGTGGCGGCTAAGATTGACTGAGAACGTGCTGGAGGCCATTCAAAGGGTGCTGACTGCTTTTCAGTGGCTCCAGCCAGCAGGGGCCAATCAGGAGGCTCTTACGGCAGCACTGGGAGATGTGCGTCTCTTTCCCTTCCCCCACCCCCATTCTCCAAGCACTTGGGTTCTCAGCAAAGGCTCCTGGCCACTGCCTACCATGGCTTCCAGGCTGCTGATCTGGTTTTCTGTCCTATCGAGCAGTTGCTCACGGTACCTCTTCTTCTTGAGCAGCAGCTTGGCCCGTCTGCAGGGGAAAGCCGCTGTGTCTGCCCTGGCTGGGCTCCAGGGAAGCACCTCCCCTCCCACTCTCCCACCATCCCACCGTGCTGGCCCCGGGGAAGGACCCCTTACTCTTTCCTGCCATCCCGCAGCAGCTGCCTGGCCAGAGCCCTCTCCCTCTCCAGCTGTTGCGTGACTCTCTTCTGGTACTGCCTCAGCTTGTCCCTCTGCTGCTTCAGTTGCTGGGGAGAGAGCAAGAGTGCAGGCTGGTCAGTGGGTCCTTTTGCCAGGCCTTTACCAGGCTGATGAGTCCCAGCATGGTTAGGAAGGGCCAGGCCACACTGTCTAGCAGTGGCCTCTGCCACCTGAAGGATATGGAGCGACATTCAGAAACATCTCCAGTCTCACAATGTAGTTGCAACTGGCATGCCCCAAGCCACAGCCCATCGTACCAAGGAGAGGAGCCTTTCATCAGCCACAGGAGGACGAGGCTGTCACCAGCCTGAGCTGTGTGGGTCACTGGTGTGGCCACCAGGCCCTGGAAGGTTCAAATGAGACAAAGGATCTGAAATTGCATGCCATCCTCTGCCTCACTCTCCCCAACTGTGTGCCCCAAAGTGCGACATGCAGCCACTAGCCAAGTGTGCTCAGCCCATTTCTATTCTGTGCCCCAATGCCGATGCTTCAGATGGAGCGGTGATGAACAGGTGCAGGCCCTGGCACATGTCACACAGAAGGACACCTTGAGGCAGACCATTTTAAGTGAAAGCCATTAAGGCTTAGTTAGTGAGAAACCATTCTCTAGAGACTCTAGGTTATTTGGGAGAACAGCTAGCTGGGAGCTCTGCTAGTGGGTTCTCTGTGGTGTGTGTGTGTGTGTGTATGATGTGTGAGCATGCTTCTAGGTCCCTCACCTTCACCCAGTGTCCCGGACAGGGTCTGCTCCAGGATGGGCATCAACTAAATGACAGAAAGTGCTCACTATTTCCACCCTTCAGGTTTGGAGACCATGAACGAGGCTGCCTGTGCTCTTCTTGGGTGGTTATTTCTGCCAGCTGTTTACAAACCATCAGGCATCTTGCCTGGGGAGACAGGGGAACCGAATGGAGCTGCAGGATGGCCAGGCTGTGCCTCTGGAGACCAAGCAATCTGAGCAGGTCAAGCAGTGGCGGCAGCAGCTGGAGCTAGGCTCTTTCCTTCCTGGTGCCTGGCGCCCTGGGACAGTTCAGCTGTGTGCTTGACAGTGGTGCCCTGAGCCCCCGAATTCTACGGAGGAGCAGACAAGGCGTGTCCTGTCAGCAGGACCCACCTCTGTGACAGTTCTACTTAGAAATGGAGGGCGGTGTCCTGAGACACGAGTGTGTCAGGGGGGCTTCCAGCTCACACAGAGGCGGCAGAGATGGGGCGCGAGCACCCTTTTCCAGTAAGAATCACACTGAGACTTTCAGTGACAGCCACGCCCACGGGATCTTTGGGGGGGGGGCTTTTTCTAGGAACTTTCAATAACTTATGGCTTATGGCTTGGAGTGCAAAGGCCACGGCCACGGCTTCCTTCCTGGCACCGTCTCTCACGGATCGGCGCTCAGCCCCTAGATGCAATCCCGGTCTTTCCGGGTCGAGCCACGGCCGGTCCCGGTGTCTGCAGCTGGGCGCGCGATGGCACCGGAAGCGCGGCCCGCTCCGCTTTCTGCCACAGTTTCCCCCACGGGGCCCAGCTCCCCCCGCCCGCCGTCGGCCCCTCACCAGGATGGCCCTGTCCTGTTCGGTGACTCGGCTCTGCTTCTTGCGGCCGAACAGGTTGCCCATGGCGGCCCCGCGCCGGCAGGCCGAGCCTGTCGCCGCCGCCCCGCGGCCACCGTACTCCGCCCGCCCTACGGCGGCCGCGCGGAGCCACGCGCCGCAGAACGCGAAGCAGCTTCGTCCCTAGCGCAGCGCACGGCTGGACTTATTAGGCTATGCGAACGCCCTCTCTCGTCCTTTTCAGCTAATCAGATGCGACTGTGATTAATTCAGTGCGCCTCAGAGGAGTGAGCCTAAACCAGGCCTCCCGACTTTCAGAACGGCCCAGCCGACGCCCTGCTCCCTGCTGTCGCAGAACACACCATACCTCCCCCGCGCCCCCAGTGTTTTGGACCTACAAGTGTTTGCTGAGAAGCTGTGCATCAGCCTCTACCAGCCATTCGGCGCTGTCACCTTCGTCCCCTAGTCTCCTCACTGTGGACAGTCTTTGGTGGCGCTGTCACCTTCGTCCCCTAGTCTCCTCACTCCTGGTGACAGTCCTGCGGCTACCGATGAGTCAGCCCTGTTGCTGGGACTGACACACTGACCCCAGGGATTCTCTGATCCCATCTGCCCTCTGTAGGCCCTTGGTGAGTCAGGGGGTGGGGGACAAGACACTCATGAGTGGGGTTCTACACCCTAACAGCCCCAAAAGGTGCACCACTGCCCTGAATTCATTGCCTTTGCTAGGAGGGGAGTCCTCCTGCTTCCCCTCGGTAGGCAGGCAGTACAAGCAGCTGGGCCAATTACTAAGTATTCTTGTTCATTACACCTTCCTGAACTGTGGGCTCAGTCCTGGCCTCAGGCTCAACACATTATGAATGGAGTAAAGCCGGTGACTATCCCTCCCCAGGCAGCTTCCTCTGATTCCTGAACTACCTGCGTTTTCCCTTCCCCCACCCACAACTCATTCAGTTAACAAGAGCGGAAGGCGTAGAGGGGGCTTTCTGGTGTCCCACCAGTGGCTCTTGTGACTCCTCAGCTTGGTTTTAAGAACAGCACAAGAGGCCAAGAGTAAAGTCTCTGGTGAGGACTTGAGGCAGGCTCTGGCTACCAGACCTTCTGTCACTTAGGAGCAGTTTCTAGAGGGTTGGGTTTTTTTTTTGTCTTGTTGTGATTCTTAGGACCCTCTAACTAGCCAGGAATCCTGTATCCCAGGGCTTTCTGTATGTACATTCAGCTGCCCTGAATGGGCTCAGTCACTGGCCTTTGTGGCTGGCTGTCATGTCTTAGTCTCCAATGCTCTGTGGGCCAACTGGCCCCATGAAATCTCAGTAATGGTACCCTGTCCCCATGGTCAACAAGGCTATAAAGGGCAGCACTGGTAGAACTTCCTAGAAGGCTGGAGCTTCCCATCTGTGTGGTTCTCAAGCCCTAATCAAGGGCATGCTCTGGGGTGTGGGATAGAGGTCTTGTGCAGGTCCAATGTAGCCCTGGCTGGTCTGGGACTTGCTATGCAGACCAAGGCCTTGAAGTCACAGACACTGGCTTTACTGCATGTAACACCCACTTTCTCTGTCCACTCTTGTCTACTCTGTGCCAGGATGCCCCAATATCCCAGAGTCACTAACTAAGGCCCAGTTTGTCAAGCAACAGACCACAGTGCCCAGTGACTCGCTGGCTGTAGCAATGTAGCTCGGGGTATTTATTGCCCAGGGAGGGTTCTGCTTCCACCTCAACTCTCAGGAAGCACTTCCACATATTCTCCCTAGTTCTCTGCCAACACAGAGCTGGAAATGTCTGCATTCTTTCCATCTATAAGCCAGGATTTGGCAACTATGGCCTGTGAATCAAACCGGCTTGATCCTCCCTCCCCTTTTGGTACAGCCTGCAAGCTAAGAATAAATATGTTCTTAAAATATGTTTAAATTTATTTGCTTACTTATATTTGAGATGGTGTCTTGCTCTGTAGCCCTGGCTGTCCTAGAACTCACTATGTAGACCAAGCTGGCCTTAAACTCACAGAGATCTGCTTCCCTTTGCCTCCCAAGTGCTGGGATTAAAGATGTGAGCCACCATGCCTAGTAAGTTTTCTATATTTTAAAAGGATTCTCTCTCTCTTTCTTTCTCTCTCTGTATCTCTGTCTCCCTGTCTCTCTCTCTCTCTGTGTGTGTGTGTGTGTCTGTCTGTCTGTCTGTCTGTCTGTCTGTCATGGCTAGCTTTATGTTAACTTAATATAAATTAGAGTCACCTCAAAGAAGGGAATCTCAGTTGAGAAAATGCCTACATAAGATCCAGCTGTAAAGCCAGGCAGTGGTGGCACTTGGGAGGCAGAGGCAGGCGGATTTCTGAGTTTGAGGCCAGCCTGGTCTACAGAGTGAGTTCCAGGATAGTTAGGGCTATACAGAGAAACCCTGTCAAGAAAAAACCACCACCACCACCAACAACACCAACAACAAACAAAACAAAACAAAAACCCAAAACAAAACAAAAAAATCCACCTGTAAGATATTTTTCTTATTTAGTGATTGACTTGGGAGGACCCAGCCCATTGTAGGTGGAACCATCCCTGGGCTAGTGGTCCTGGGTTTTATAAGAGTGCAGGCTGAGCAAGCCATGAGGAACAAGCTAGTAAGCAGCATGCCTCCATGGCCTCGGCATCAGCTCCTGCCTCCTAAGTCCTGTCCTGATTTCCTTTGATGACAGACCTCGTGAAAGCATAAGCCAAATAACATAAAACCCTTTTCTCCCCACTTGCTTTTGGTCGTGGTGTTTCATCACAGCAATAGAAACCCAATACACACTGAGAGGGGACAGAAAGTGGGCAGAGGAGAGAAACCTTGTATCTTCTCAGAGCTCAAAGTCTTCGTATTTGTTCCTTTTTATTTCGGGCAGACCTTAAGCTCATGACCCTCCTCCTGCAGGCTTCTGACTGTTGAGATTCTGCGTCCCGGTGCCATGACAGCCATGTGTGTCTCTTTAGTCCTTTAATCCCATTCCGAGCCATTTGCTGCCATGTCACACAAGGTGCCTGACTCTTAGGATTTAACTATAGGCCTCGTGGCAACAAAAGGTGGCTGTGGGGGTCCTCGAGGAGGATGGGAACTCCTAAGGACTTGCCACATGCGAAATCATAAAAAAGATGCCTAAACGTGGGTCTCCAGTTCCCTTGGCCACTGCCAAGCCCCTCCGGCTGGAGAGGGGTCATGTGATTTCGGAGGTCCAATGTTTTAAGTGTTCTCCGGAGTTCAGGGTCCCCATCTTTCCATCAAAGTCCTAGTTTTTTTTCTCTCTCGTGCCAGGGACAGGACCTAGGGTCTCTGTGTCAGGCAAAGGCTCTACCACTGTGTTACACCCCAAACCAGGATCCTAACCTTCTGGAAGGAATTCTTGTGGCTAGGTACAAGTTGAACCAGTGGTCACCTAGTGTGTATCAGAGCAAAGGCTCTGACCTGCAGCGGTGCCGGTCCTCTAACTGTGAGATGAGACAGGAGTGATCCCTCAGAGAGGCCAGGGAGCACTGCTCTTCTTACAGCTGAGGACCTGGTGACTGCTATGAATGCCCCAGGACACTGATGGGTCCTCTGCTCTGGTCACCCTGCTGCATCTACCTGGATCCCATGTTATGTGAAGTGGCCCTTCATCATCACCAGCCAGTGGAGGCAGATTCTGCAGGTAATGCCCACACGCCAGGGGCGGACGTATACTGCAAATCTCGTAGAACTGCTTCTGTGCTGACGCTCCTGCACTGTCCCAGAAAGAGCCGGAAGCTGTACTGGTCACCTGTGCAGAAAACTGTGACACTGAGGCCTAAGACCAGCAGCCACCAAAGCACGTGCAGGAACTCAAGGAACACATGAACAGCAAATACCAGGAAAGAGACCTTGGGAAGCTGCCGAGTGCCTGGGAGAACTCTGTGCCCACGCAGGGGCAGACTGTGTGGCTGTCTTTGGTGAGGAGAGCTGCAGGATTCCCCGGGGGAGAGAGAACACTCTGTAAGAAGAGCCGAGGGTCTGTAAAGAGGGTTCACTTGGAACTGCAGGGCTAGAGAAAAGAGGGTGCTGGGGCTAGGGTGTCAAGTTCTGCCCCGCTCTCTCTCCAGCAGAAAAAGAGGCAAAGAGTAAGTTCCCTAAGTCCCCTCTGCCTCCGGGGCTTCCTGCAGTTCCAGCGCCCTCTGCTGACAGAGCTCAACCTTGCACTCCCGGGAGAAGTTTTCCCAGGGCCCAGCTACACAAAGCTGACTCAGGAGGGAGTAGGTGAGTTAATAGGACCACCACGATGTGTCCAGATTACAGACTCAGAATAGTTCCTTTCTGGGACCTCTGTATGTTTGTTCTTGAAACTCAGCCATCAAACCGAGAGTGGCCCCACAACCACACGCAGAGGAAAAGAAGCCAGTCAGGACTAGTTATGGTTTGCATGTGAAATGTGCCCCACATTACTCCTTCCCAGCTGTGCTACCTTGGGAGGGTGTAGGAATGTTAGAAAGTGGAGCTGGGTTGGAGGAAGGGTGCTGGTGAGTGCCTTTGAAGATTATACCTGTCCCTGGTCTAGTCCTCCATCTTGGCCTGCTATCTACTATTATGTGAGCGGGTTCCCCTTCCACAGCTCTTGCTGCCGTGATGTTCTGCTTCACCATGGGAAATCCTTCTTTAGATTGTCTCTGGCAGTCAGCTTATCTCAGTCACAAGACAAGCAACTAAGCTGGAACTCATGGTGGTGTGTTCCAGCCCTCACCAGGTGTGCCACCACAGCTGAGGTCAGCAGGGCAGAGATGAGCCTCCTGACAAGCACCACACAACCCCACAACTGTGAGGTGAGTAAACTGTGGCTGCTTTATACCTGCTTTGGGGTGTTACACACCCATGGCTAACTGTAATGGTGCTTGCTGGGGCCTCAAGAAGAGAGAGGGGACGTACGCATAACACTTGAGTAGGTCATTACTGTCTGGCTCTGGCCTGCACTTGGGAATAAGGTGAGAATTCCTGGCTTTCCACTGAGGTGCATGCACGTGTGTGTGTTTGTGTGTGTGTTTTCATGCAAGTGCAACTATGTACATGTAGAGGTCAGAGGACAACCTTGGATCCTACCTTCGCCTTGTTTGAGGCAGGATCTTTTACTCATTACATCTACCAGGCTAGCTGGCTCCTGGGCTTCTAGATATCTTCCTGTTGGTACCTCCCATCTTTCTTTGGGATGCTGGGATTAGAGATGCCTCCTATGGTGGCTTTTGCATGGGTTTAGGGGATCTGGATTCAGGTAGTCAGGCTTGCAGGACATGGGCTTCACGCCTGGGTCGTCTCCCAAGCCTGCTGTTGAGATACATTGTGTCTGGCCTGTTGGTCCCAGCTGGTGTTTTTAAAAAAGATCACCCTCTGCTCTAAATCATTCACAATGCGTAGAGACCCTCCCAGTCCCATTTGCCCTGCCTGCTGCTCAAAGCTGAACATCTTTCCTGGTAACTGAACCCACCCTGCCTACCCTAGGTCCCTGAGGAATCAGGGACCCACTTTGATGACATCGCTCACTTTCGTCTCTGGTCTACAAGTACAAGGTTCCTCACCGACAAGCTTCTCGAGTCCCCTGGGAAAGGTGGGCTGCCATGATGTCACATGCATGGCCCTAGGAGGCTCAAGTGTTTGAACTCTCATTCCCTTCTTGGTGGCAAATGGTGGGGGAGGTGGTGCTTGTCGGGCAAAAAGTAGGTCCCTGTGACAGACCTTTGGGGGTTAATGGCTCTGATATCCCTATGGCTGCTGCCCATCACTCCTGCTGCTCTGGAGAGAGAGGTGCATCCTCCTGAAACAGGGAGCCCGCACCAGCCTGTCCTGCTCTATGTTGGTCCTGATGGGTTTTGTTTTAAAGATGCAAAAGGCAGAACTATAGCTGCTCCCTGGGGAGGCAAGAAAGGTATGTAGTGGGTTCCTCCTGTGGCTTGCCTTTAGTACATCTCTCTTCCAGAGAACCCCCCTTCCAACTTGTTTTTTCCTTTGTGTTATACTAAGGAGCTAGCACGTCTCAGTGGAACCACCGTAGCACAGTCATAGACAAGCAAACTGCCTGGACTTTTCACATACAGGCAAGCTGATGCTGGAGTCCGGGGCTCGGGGAATGAGTCACCTGCACAAATCAGAGAGCCAGGGCTATGCTTCTGTGGCCTCTGAGTCCATCTCCCTGACATTATCCAGCCAGAAAGCAAAACCTTGTGTGTGTGTGTGTGTGTGTGTGTGTGTGTGTGTGTGTGTGTGATGTTTGTGACCGGACTCAGCTGGTTCTCATTTCTGTCACGTCTGAGAGTGACACCATCCCAGGTATGGACTACAAGCAGGGGAGCTATACAGAGGGGTTCAGGGCTTCTGGTGTGAGGGGCTCTGTGGAGAGGGTCCCTGTCAGCCCCTCACTCTTTGTTCCAGTGCTTTCCAGTTTTCTGCTCCAACTCTTGCACAGATGACCTGCAGAGGCTGAGAATTCAGTTTGCCCTGTAATCCTGCACCCTGCAGGGTACAGCTTGCTTGTGATCTGCAGGCACAGCAGCCCTGCCACAGGAAACTCGGTTTTCTCTTCTAGCAGCCCCACGTGTTTCCTGGTTTTCTCACTCTGCCTTGAACTGAGAATTTAAAATCCCCTGTATGTCATTCTAAAAATGCAATCTTCCTGGTGCTGGCAGACACCAGCATCCCACCCCACAGCCCCAAGCTCCACCCTGGTGCAGCTCTGAGCTGTTCCTTGGTTGTCTGACTCTGCTTTCCAGAAAGACTCTATTCTGGGCAGTGACCAGGGTTTGACTAGGGTTTAACCAGGCAGGGTAGGAAGCATGTGTCCTGTCACAGAGCCCTGGGGTCAGAAACACCAAAATTGTTGAAAGAGTCGGAGGAATAAAGAGGGCAGATTTCTCTACAAGCTCTGTGGGAGGCCACACCAGGCTTTCTCTGGCTCCCAAAGGCGACATGCTGTGATTCTCAGCTGCTTGGCTGGCAGAACATCACCCAATCTCTGCTTCCACCTTCACACCACATCTCCCACTGTCTGTGTCCAAATCCTCTTTATAAAGAATCATCAGATTGGATTAAGGCTTGCCTCAACCCAACTGTACCTACAAAGCCATATTTCAAAGAAGGACAGATTATGAGGTACCAGAGGTCAGAACATCAATACAAGGCTTCTTCTTGGGGGGAGGGGGTGCTGCTTGCACACACACACACACACACACACACACACACACACACACACGCCTGGTGTTTACAAAACCAGAATAGGGCATTGGTTTCTGGAACTGAGTTAAAGATGGTTATGAGCCACCACTGGGTGCGCCTCTGTTAGAGGAGCCAGGTGTAAACCATCTCTCCAGCCCATCAACATGAGTTATAAACAACTCAATCCACACTGCCACAGAGCCTTGGCTACGTTGGGTAACCCGTGTTGGATTCTGTGTGAGGCCTGTTTCTGGAACTGGACTGAGCCAACTGAGGTATCCTTATTGGCTTGGATATTTCACCTAAAGGATATTTAATGTTGAGAACCACATGCCTTAAAATCACCCAAGGGTTGAAGGAATGGAGGCTGGAGAGTCCCATCCATGGATCTTGGCACAGCAGCTTCCGCAGCAGCCATGAGAGCACACAGAGGCCACAGATGCAGGTAACATGACGTCAGGGGAGGGGCACAGCTCTTAGTCAATGTGCACTGAGGGGTGAGGTGCAAGCTGGCTACAGGCAGGATGCGGGCAGTAATAGTAGAAGTGCAAAAGGATAGAGAACAGCCTACAGTCCACAGGTGGGGGTGTGAGCTGGCCTGTGCACTGTCTCCATTTGCGCCAGCCTTCTGCAGAGTAAGAAAAGACCAGGCTAAGACATTGACAAGGACTCCTTTCCCATCCCCAGAAAGTTTCTTATAGGGACTCTAACTTGGATCTCTTCCATGGCTTCCACCTTTGCAACAGGTAGCAGCAGGCCTGACACAGTGCCGAGCCACTCAC
The DNA here is from genome assembly GCF_008632895.1 of Mastomys coucha. Classification (NCBI taxonomy): domain Eukaryota; kingdom Metazoa; phylum Chordata; class Mammalia; order Rodentia; family Muridae; genus Mastomys; species Mastomys coucha. Next base: position 116,492,785 of record NW_022196911.1, on the reverse strand, counting down.
AGGCAGTCTGCAATGGGGGATAAGAGGAAGTGGGTGATCAGGGAGGTGGTATTGGGGTAGCCGGAGTTTAAGTGTGATCCCTGTGTGTTGCTGGTACTGGTGGTCACTTCTGCAGAGATGAGCCCAACCTCTAGCAGGGAGCATGAAGTGGCAGACACAGGAGCCACTTTCCTCCTTCATGTCACTCTTGTGACTGTGTCGGCTTCTCAGGGCCAGCTTCCATCTAGGGTAGAAGAGCAGGAATGAGACAAAGGGCAGCTCACCTTCTCAGGCTTGTCAGCACTTCCAGAGCAGGGCTCTGGATGGCCCTGTTTAGTCCAACAATCTACCCAAGTCAGGAATGACTGACTTAGCATAGGAGGTCTACCCAAGCCAACTTCAGGGTCCAGAGGCCAGAAGCTTATGCTACGCTGGCGAAGCTGGGAGGGATTGGGCCCTTGTCTTAAACAAGTGCTTCCCTGACACCATGTCATCTTGGTGTGCGACTCTCATGTGTGTAAGCTGATGCCAAGGGAACATAAGGTGGGAGCCACGGCTGTGAGTTGCACATGTACTATGTGGTGAGCAACGGGCAGAATGTAGGCAGGCTATAGGTGAGTTATGGGGGAGGTGTGGGAGGGCTGTGCAATGAATCCAGTGGTCCTGGGGCCCTTGAAGCTCAGACTAAGGATGCAGCGATGCAGGTAGCAGAAACTATAAGACAAGCCCAAGAAGGAACACTGTGGAATCAGTAAGAAGACAGCAAATCCCAGAGATGGGGCCTGAGCTCAGGGGTTGGTGCTGGCCAGTAAGGGCACTGCACACACCTGCTTTCGTTCAACATGGCCTGGATCACCAGCAACAAGGGATACCTTGCATGTACATTGCTAGACCTTCTAGAGGAAATTCTGGGGGGAGGAAGGCTGCTCTGAGGGAACTCAGTGGGGGCAGAGGAAAGTACCCCTCTGTCCCTCTGTCTCCCTCCCTCCTCAATCTTTGAAGGATTGAGAACAGTAGCCTCTTCTGGGATGTTATGTCATGTTGATGTGGGTAGTGGCACTCCCTATTGCAACCACACAGTGGTGCTGTAGGACAGGCAGCTGATGAACTGTGTGTACCCTGATAACTTCCATGCTGGGGCTCCCATCACAGATGTGCCTAGATCTGGTGAAGCAGCTTATTCATTCACCCCTCGCTCTTTTGCTCAGCAGAAGGCTGGCTCGACTATTCACTCATTTCCTCTCCACTCATGCATTTATCCACTGGTAGCTAGCTCCCTCACTGGTTCATTTGGTACCTACCATTTGTGGCCTGCTCTGGCTTGGGGAGGGGGCATGGGCAAGGTGATAAGTGGTAAGATGCAGGGGGGAGAAATGGGGGTTAGTGGTTAGGGAAGGGGGTGACATCTGATTCCAGAAGCTTGATCATCAGCTATGACAGTGGAGGACAGTGTGGAGTGGGGCAGGGGACAGGCTAGCATGCACCAGTAGGGACAAGTGCACAGAGGAGGAGGTCAGATCTGATGAGGGCTTTGGTGGCTATAAGGGGCAACAGCCTTTGGTCACTCACCTGCGTGAACCAGATGCTGTTTAGGAGAAAGTCTTGGCTGACAACACAGGGTCTATTGTACAGCTCAGGATAACTGCATCTCATGGGGACAATGTGTGATACAGTCACACACCTGTAAGCCCAGAACTCAGAAGGGTGAGGCAGGAGGATTAAGAGTTTAAGGTTAGACTGGGCTACCCTGTCTCAAATACCAAAACTAAAGCCAAAGAAAAGACTCAACAACCAAGGCCAATCCAGCCCCTCTGAGACTGATAACAAAGAGTAAAGGGCCGGTGGGGTAAGGTGGCTCCGGTGGGTAAGAGAGCATTGCTGCCTCATGACCTGAGTTCAATCTCTGGGTCCCACAGGTCATGCGGCCTCCATGGCATGTGCATGCCCACACACATGCAGGCACACAATGCTCTAAAAAAATAAAATTAAAATAAAGAATAAACATGTTTCTCACAATTCTGCATATTAGGAAGTCCAAGGTCCAGGCTTCAGTAGTTACAGTGCCAGGTGCCAGCCTAGGCTCTGCCTCTTAAGACAACGCCTTGAATGCTTTGTCCTTAGGTGGTTGAAAGAGGCGGTGAAGGGGGCTAACCATGTGGTTCCTCTCATTCCGTGTTTTGTTGATTCATTCATTCACCGGTAGTTTCTGTTTTATGAACAACATCCTATAAACATCCCTCCAAGGTTTCCATGTGGTCACATGCTTTTGTTTCTCTGTATTTAGCCCTGAAATTGCAGGGTTGTAACTCCGTGCTGAACTTTTTTTTCCCCCCAAGACAGGGTTTCTCTGTGTAGTCCTGCTGTCCTGGAACTCACTCTGTAGACCAGGCTGGCCTCAAACTCAGAAATCCACCTGCCTCTGCCTCCCAAGTGCTGGGATTAAAGGCATGCACCACCACTGCCTGGCATTACTGATCCCTTTTAAAGATCTTGGTTTATTAGGTCTTTATGATTAGAGACGTGATTTACAAATACATCGTTCCGCTCTGTAGATTAGGTTATCTTCTAGGTCTTTTGCTGTTTAACAGAGGTTTGCTATGATGCTCCAGGCTGACCTTCAGATATACAGACCAAGCTAGTCTTGTGTCCACAATCATCCTACATTGGCTACCTGAAGCCTGGGATTAGAGGCATTGATATACTGTGTGGGTTCTTTTCACTTTTTTACATCTTTGTTTAGATAGCATCTCATATTATAGGCCAGGCTGGCCTGCAAATAATGGCAGGCCTCATTTGCCATCCTCTGGACATGAGCCACCACATCCAGCTTGGGGGTTCTTCACCCACTCAGTAGTCTTGTCACAAACCTGTAATCAGCCTCTTTGCATTTCCTGTTCTAGTCCACTGACCTGCACCTCTGACCGTTATTCCAGTGGCTACTGTAACCAAATGCGGCTAAATTCTGAATTAAGGAATGAGAATCTTCTAACCCTTCCTTTCTGTTCTGGCTGTTTTGGGCCCTTAGGCGGTTCTGCAACATGGGGGTTGGCTTTCTATTTTTAAAATATTTATTTTTGATTATGTCAGTATATGCACATAAAGGGAGGTGTCTGGAGGCATCTCCCCTGGAGGCAGAGCTACAGGCAGTCATTAGCTGACTGACAGGGTCACTGGGATTGAAGATCAAGGGCAGAGCATGTTCCTAATGCTGCACCCTCTCTAGCCCTGAGGGCTGGTTTTTCTGCTGTAATTTTACCACCTGAATGTGTGCATGTGCCGATGGATGTGGGCTTGGGCATGTGATAGTGGAGGTCAGAGGGCAACCCTGAGTGTGATCTTCAGTATCCCCGATGAGACAGTGTCTCCTGTTTGCAACTCACTGGTCCGTGAGCTTCTGGGGTCTTCCTGTCTCTGCCGTCCATCTCACCACAGGCATTCTACGACTGCCGACGTGTGCACCTGTGTCCAGGTTCACAGGTGCTCTCACCCACTGAGCCATCTCCCCAGCCAACATTAGATCTTGTGATCCATGAACATGGGAGACCTTTCCGCCTCCTTGGGTCCTCAGGTTTTGTAGCTGTGTGTCTCCAGTCTCCTGGTTTACTCCTAGACATCTTATTCTTTTGCTGCCGCTTTAAGGGACACTGGTATCTTAATCTCCCCTCTCAAGTTGCTCTGTGTTGGTGTGATATCCTCCCCCAAATCTACTTTATTAAATAGCAAAACAAATAAAAATAAGTCCCTGTGTGGGTTCTGGGCACAGTTCTACTGTCTCTGAAGAACTGGAGTGGAGAGGGGATACCATTATCCCTTTCCTTGACAGGCCACAGGTTGGGCCCAGAAGATGGCTGGACATCACAGCAAAGCATCCTTGGGCCCTTTGGCCAGAGGGAAGCTGAGCTCAGAGCCCAAAGCTGGAGGGGACTGTCCTAACCACTAGGTATCTTCCCCCTTGGCAGGTCACACCACAGCGCAGTACAAGCTCGTGGTCTTCCTGTCCTGTATCCAGCCATTGAGACCCTTCCCCTGACAATGTGTGTAAGCTCTCTGGGACACCTTACCTCCTACGAGGATGGGGCTGCAACCTGCAGCCTGTACTCACATGGCCTCTGCTCCACCTACACAACACCCATATCACAAAGTGGGCTTTGGAGAGCAGTGGCTGGGTTGGCTTCAAGTCATCTTTGTCTCATCCCCAAGGTGGCCTAGAGCAGCCACTTTTCAAGGCTGAGCAGTCACCCTGCCCCCTATGTGGATAAGGTCCTGGCTACAGCTGGCGCTCCCTCTTTCTACTTACATTTGCAAAGGGGTGAAGCACAGCCTGCAGGCTGAAGGGCTGATTCTGCAGGGCAAACTCCAACCCCTGGAGAAAGGCAGGGACATGGTGGCTCTCTGGGCCACAACTCTCCATGCCCCTGCCCCTCAGTGCTATGCAAGGAGTCCTAGCCTAGATCTTGCCTCCATGCCAGTAACCCTGAGCCTGTCTCCTGGGGTTGAGATCATTGGGTAGAGGTGGATCCATACTCCTCAAGGATGTCCAACACTACTAGAGGAGGACTGGAAGGTCATGAGATAATCTATTGCCTCCTGAAGACTTGCCAGTCCTATCTGCTTATGGGGTATGGGCAGCCTCCCTAGCTACATCTGAGGGACACTTGACTGCCAATGATGCTGATGCCAGGTTGATAATGATCTCTTTGGCCTAGCATGTACATACGGCATGACAGTACCAAAGGGCTGCCATGGTGGCTTCAGAGACTTCTGGAGGATAGGTTCCTGGAGCCTTGGTCTATTCTGAATGTGCTATATAGCCCTGCCATGAAATAGGTGGGAAGAGTGGGCTTGGGTAGAAAGTGGTCTCTTTCCTGTCACCCTTGAATGGCCTGTCTTCACAGCCGGGGTATCATGGCCATCTGGTGAGGGGGAGACTGTGCAGGCTGATAGAATAGGGTGGGTAGTGTGTGTAGGGCCTGTGGTGTCATGCCAGGGCATGGGCAACTTAGATTAACACATTCCTGAGCCCAAAGTGGCAATGAAGGAGGTCCCACAGCCCTGGTCCTGCTAGCTCACCACTGTTGTAGCAGCACTGTAGTGTGTAGGGAGGGCACTTTTGTATCATCTTCATCTTCTCAGTGGGTGGCCTGGTCTCAGGCCCAAGTTACATGGCGACCACTAAAGTAGCAGAGGGCTGGGCAGCAATGGGATAGTGAATGAGGCTCCTTCTCAGAGATGGAGGGAGCAGGGCAGGTTAGGGCCTAGAAGCTGGGGTATAAGCAGCAGCAGATTGGCTTTGTCCCAGGGGGCCATGGTGGGCCGGCAGAGACTAGCCAGGGAACCATAGACCTGGCTCCAGCTGGTGGTGTGGCCCACAGGATGCTGGTGGCTGTTCTGGAAGTTCTGCTGTGATGTCTGAAGCTCACAGTACCTGTAGTTAGTGTCCCACTTCTAGGAGACAGGGGCAGATAGCAGGGCTGAGAGCTTCAAGGGCAGTGCTAGAAACATCAGTTTCTAATGGTCACCGGACCACAGAGGCTAGTGACACTAACACTGACTGCAGTCTTGGGAGTGTCAAAACCTAGGTGTGTCTAGACTGCTTCTTCTCAAGGTAGAAAGTCTCCCTGTGCCTATATATTGCCATGCCCATGGGTCTTTGTCCTACTGTCTTTTCACAGGGTCAGCTGGACTGGATTACTGTCACCCATAACCTCACTTTGACCTGTGTAAAGATCTGTTTCCACTATAATTATGCTGAGGTGCCGGGGTGGTGGTGGTGGTGGTGGTGGTTTAGGGTTCCAATATGTGAGTTGGGAGAGACAGCTCAGCTCTTCAGACTCTCCTCCTTTCCTTATGTGCTCTTGGCCTCTTAAAGTCACCTCCTTGCCTCATACTCCTGCCCCCACACCTGAGGTGTCCTTCCACTCAATGGGACCATGTGTGTTCTAAACAGACCGGGGACCAGATCAGTATGACCCAAGAGGCCCAATTCCTCTGGCCAAGTGAGGGGAGGATCTGCCGAGACCTGGGATGGGGATGTAGACATTTGCAGTGGGTGGTGGAGGCCCAACCTGGTACAGTGACCAGCGTGAGACTGGCAAAGGGAGCCCTGAGCCTATGGACACACACCCGTAGATAGTTTGCTGTCTGTCCCTTACAGGACCACAGAGCTATGACCTGTCTTCCCCAGGACAGGCTGCATACCTCTGCCCATCCCTCGCAGGAGCACTTGGTTTTGCTGAGAGAAGCAACAATACTAACAGGGAAACAGGGACAGCCGTGCGAAGCTGGTCCGTGTAAATTCGGGAAAACCTTATTAATGAGAAGCCCAAAGTCAGCACAGGAATCCCAGTCACGATGCCTCAAGATCTCCATGGCAACCAGCATATCTACCCTTCCACCCAGCCCAGGAGGGGTAGATACAATGGCCCTGACATGGGCCAAGACTGTCCCACCTCAGGGGCCCAGGGACTGTAGAAGCCATGAGGGCATAGCTCTTTGACCCCCCCTCAACCCCCCCCCCCCCCCCGCCGTTCTCATCTGGCAAGGGCAGTGATGTCTCACGGCTTTATTCTTTATTAACACTCTGTTGCTGTCACTGCTCTGGACGCCACTGCAGTTCCGTGTCCTGTCAGTCCTTTCAACTCTCATTTTGGTAAAATAAATAGAGACAATGAACTCTAGGTCAGTGCTCCCGTGAGCCTTGCTTAGCTTCATGATTGAATTTTCGCATCAGACTTGTGAAGGCCCAGCCTGTGGGCAAGATGCAAACACACCGGTTCCACCAGGGCAGGGAAGCAGCCCAGCCCATCAGGTGGCTCTGTGCGGCCGAAACTGAATCACCAGTTGGACAAAAACTGAGCTGAAGCCCACTCAGTCCCTGGAGCACTCTGCAGAACTGAGCAGTGGCAAGTCAGGTAGGTCTGGGCCTTCCTGACTCCACACTGCTGTCTGGCCCAACCAGAGGCTGACTTCCTCGTGGCCCTCCTGGTCGGGAGAGTGCATTTCCAGGGGCAGGACCAGGGTCTCCTGTCCTGCTTCCCCAGCTCAGCCTGTAAGATCCTCTCACAGGAAGGTGCTCTTGGCTGAAACAGGTCCACTGAGCACAGCACAGGGACCCAGCCTCTGCCACAGATGTCCCAACCCGTGTCCCCGGGCTCCTGTTGGCACTTGTCAACTGAAAGATCCTGATTCCCAGGGAAAACGGAAAATGCTTTTCAAAACATCATTGTGTTGTGTCCTGTTTGTGTGCAACGCTGTGTCCATCCAGGGCTGCGATGTCCTCAGCCCCTCACTTCATGTGCACAGACAGGCTGCGATGTCCTCAGCCCCTCACTTCATGTGCACACAGACAGGCTGCGATGTCCTCAGCCCCTCACTTCATCCTCAGCCCCTCACTTCATGTGCACACAGACACTGCTGAACTCTTTTCCTCAGCACAGCCTGCATCACGCACCTCAGCCACACCATCAACAGAGCTCAGGCTGCCCTCCAGCCTCAGGGTCCAGTGAAGGCTCTGAACCCTATGTGTGCTGAGGCCAGCCATGCACACGGACGTGCTGGCCACAGTGCCCATATATGTGCAGGAGGGGAGACTGTGGGCCTGCAATGCATACCCAAGTGTGCACGGGCAGGAAGACCAGGGCATCCATGTAAGCATGGATGGGGAGGCTGTGTGCCTGCATGCGTGTGTGCCTGTGTGTGGCACAAGCAGGAGACAGGGCTATGGCCACTGTTACTGCCCTATGGGAGAGAAGCACTTCAGAATATGCCTGACAGATGGAGGCACCCGCTAACTACAGATCTACCTCATCTGCCCAGAACCAGACCCTCTTTCCTGCGGCCAGCTCACATTGGGGTCTAGCTGTGTAGGATGGGGACCGCTTTCCTCATAGCACCATGACACCCAGTGTGCTGGGCTGCCTCGGTGCTCCAGGGGGGCCAGCTCAGACTTCCACACCTTGCAGCAGGAGAAGCCCTCCCTCTCCTCTTCCCCCAATTGCTTTTATCCATTTCTCAGTACTGGGCAGCCTACTGTGAGAGGACAGCTGGGCTGGGCCATGACCCTTAGGAGCCCCAACACGGCTATTCTACAGGGCGCTGTCTGTTCTGTAACTAATGCTTTGATCGCATGGAAAAATCAAATGTGTTCGTTTGTAAAACCTCAGAAGAAACCAGGCAGGAAAGGACCATCCTGCACTGAGGAGGGCCTTGGTGCCTGGATGCTGGTTCTCGATGGGAAGCCACGACAAACCCTCCCCTGCTTTGGACCTGTACGTTACAGTGAAGACAGAAGGAAGAGTGTGCAAGCCCCTCCTTAGCTGGCCACGGCCAAGTCAGGAGCTGCGGTTTGCAGGTGGGTGGGTAGGTGGGCACTGCGTCCTGGGCAGTGCAGGCTGGTTCACTATGTACAGCAGAGGGTGGCTGCAGCCTGGCAGGGGTCCTAGGTGCCGCTATCTGACACGCTTCTCCACCGAATACACGGAAATGTAGTAGTCATTGCTTCCTACGGCCAGATGAGGCTGTGTGGAGAGACAGAGAGCACGTGAGCAGGACCTGCGCAGCGGGAGGAGCTGCATCACTGGGGTAGAGGAAGGGGTGAGGGCTGCTTGTGCTCTGTACTGAGCTCTAGCAGGGGTGAGGATTAACCGCAGTTACACCTCTGAACTCCACACAGGTACAGAAATGAGGGTCATTAACTGCCAGAGTCTAGCAGGAATGATATATCATCCAAATTCCATTACAGGTGATTTGCATACTACCCACAATTCCCTGCAGCTTCCTTTTAGGATTGCCCCCTTGGGATGGTTCTGAGAATCTGATGCTGTGCACTTCAACAGTGCTACACACAGGCTCCTGTGGAGCCCACTCTGCAAACCCTAACCACCACCAACCCATGCGAGTGATTACAGTTATGGACACAAGTGCCCAGTGATACTTTTCTATTGTTCCCCAAGCCAGAGGACACTAGCTGTTTCTCCCTGAGTTTGGGTTTGATTTCCAGGAGGCAGGGCAATGCTTTCCTGGACACCCCAGGCCTAGCAGATCTTAGTCCTTTATAGTTTTAGAGTCAGAAAGGAGGAGTCCAGGCTGCCTGGCTTACTCCCCTCCTTGCCCCCCTGCCCCCTTCCCAGAAACCCAGGAGTGAAGGTACAGACCCAGTGTGGGTGGAAAGCCAGGCAGCTGATGGCCCCGACTCGCTGGCCCATGAACCCATCATAGTATTTGATGTTGTTGATCAGCTCCCCATTTCCGTTGTAGATGGCTGTGAACTGGTTCATGGAGCCACTGTAGCAGGGAGGAAAGATGGTCAGGATATTAGTTTCTGTCTCCCTGTGGTGCAGGAGAAAGACAGTCCAAGGGGCTGGCTGAGAGTTACTGCATGTGGAGCCACAGGCCAGGAGGTCCATTTGTGTGTCACCCTGAGGCAGGAAGTGGCTACTCATCTGTTACTGTCAAGAGGAAGAACCAGGCCTGTCCCCAGAGATGCCAGGGGGCAGGTGTTTGTTCTCAAAACTGGATAAGGCAGGGGAGACATATGTTTTTATTTCATGGTAATACAGTTACACCCTCCAGACTGTTCTTTCAAAGGCACTGTGGAGGACAGAGCCAAAGGCTATGCACTCCGGAAGGGCCTTTTGCTTAGAAGCAAGGGGCTGCACGGAGGCAGGGTACCTACCAGGCGATCAGGTTTGCCTGGGGGTGGATGTCGAGGGCTGTCAGCCCCTTCACAATCTGCATTACATTCACAGACTCAGGCATCCGAGGATCGAAGAAGCGCACGTCTCCATTGACACTGTGAGAAAGGACCAGGCTGATGCTTGCTGGTGGCAACCTTAGGGGTACTACCTAGAGCCTCTATGGGAAGGGACCTGGCTCTGAAGGATGGCATAACTGGCCGTGAAAAGTTTCAATGTCCACTCGCACATGCTGGTAAGGCCAAAGCCATATAGACTCCCTCGCAGGACCCCTCCAAAGGCCTACCAGGTGGAGCCCAGATCCCCACATTGTACCACCCCACTCGTCTTGGCAGCCAGGGTTCCTATCAAACTGCCCTTCTCAAGCCAGAAAAGGCTAGGATTGACTAAAGGGAGCTGCCATGCTCACATCAAGCAGGACACACCCGGGTCAGAAAAGAGATTACAAGCAAGTCCAGGAACAGAGTTGTCAGAGGCAGAAATGGCAGAGGGGGCCTAGTGGATGCTCAGCCCCACAGGGGCCAGGTCACCTCACCTAGGCTCCAAGCCTTCTGCTTCTACGTCCATTCCAACAATTATGCTTTGCTTTATGCCACAGACAGGGAGGAAAGCACATCTCGCTGAAGAAGTGGTGGCTTTGTGACAGTGAATTATGCTTTGCTGTCCCTTTAACAGCAGATGCAGATCCACTGCTCTTAGCACAGTATTTATTGAGCAGCAGGCCCGAGTTTATGTTCACAAGCTGGCTGGCGACAAGGTGGCAACGTGCCGCCCGCCCGGTGCATTCTGCTTTGGTGCTCCTGTGAGGGACACATCTGCCTGCACATCTCCTCCTTCAGCCCAGCCCAGGCCACCCTCACTCTTGCTCTGCACTCTGACCTTTCAGGCCAGTCACAGAGCAGAGTCAATTACTGCCCTGAAATGCCAAGGGTCCCTAGCTATTTAAATACCAAGGACATATTTAAATGGAAGAAAAATAATGTTTTCATAGCAAATGTCTCATGCATATTTTGCTCCTTACCTCACACTCACGATGTGGCCCTCAGGGTGCTTCTGCAGGTAGGCCTTTACCACCCATGCTGTGTGCTCTCGGTAAGTCATGACCCGGCTAAAGGAGGAAGGTGTGGTCAAGACTGGCCCAGCCCAGATCCTCTTCCCAGTTGCTCAGGGAACTGCAGGTAGGGCTAGGAGGAGTGGTGTGAACTGGAGCTGGCAACCCTGCCCTTGGGGCTGAGGCTTAAGAGGATACCCAGAAGAGAGGAGGTGCTAGCAAGGCTGTCCTGGCCACCCCCTCATTTCTCTATCCTCCGTTTCCCCAGTTTGGGCCTTGAAGCCTTGGTGCCATTTTGAGATGAGGCAGACCTGGTCCTTGAGGAAGCCAGGTAGTTAAAGGTGAAGGCTGACCGCACTGAGCTGTCTCTCTAGCCCTAGGTGCCGTTTTCTCTGCTCTGCTGACGACACTTCGTGCTCACAGAGCAATCTGATCTAGTGGGGTGGCCTCTGCCATCTGGAAGGAGCTTGAACAGTGCTAAGGAGAGGGGAGATGGGATAGTTACCATTCACTGAGTGCCATCCTCCTGTCGTAGACACGGATTGAGCCATCACCCAGGCCAGCCACAATGAGTGAGCGGTGTGAATCACAAGACAGACTTGTCACACAGCTGTCAGCCCCCGTGGGGATGTCCTAAGCCCAAGAAAGACAGCAGTGAGGAGTCTTGAGCTGGCTGCAGTTGTGTTCTGTGGAGATGGCCTCTTCTCTCTCAGACTGGGAAACTGGTCTCCACCTGCAAGGCTATCACAGGCCTGAGGAACTGGGCCAAGGATAGTGCAGGGCTCACAGGGCATCAGTCATGCCCCGATCTGTGTGAGCGTCTTGAGTCTGTCATGCCCTGAGCCTGTGCCTACCAAGCAGGTGGAGGAGAGCCTATGAGCCTGTGCCTGGGCATAGCCTGGAAGGCAACTGTGGGGATGCCTGGCTCTCAGTGCCAATTAAACTTTCCAGCAATCGCTCCCTTTCCTGAAAAGAAAGCCGAAGCACATTTTGGCAGGGATGTTAGCTCTCTCCTCAAGCCCCTAATTAGCCAGGGAAGAGCTCAGGAAAGGCTTCTCTGTTCCCTGTGGTGGCCATAAATACTGCAGAAGGGCAAGGGGTGATGAATGGAAGCAAGAGGAATGGGAGCTGGAAATGGGTCTCAGAGGGAAAAGTGCTTTCTAATCAGATGGGGTGAGCTTGAGAGGAACCCTCCGGGTGGGGAGGGGTGTGAGTGGGGGAGGTTGTGACAGAGCCCCATTCCTGCCTTTGCAGCTGACGTGATGCCTCCCAAGGAGGCCCTGTACCTGCAGGAGCCCCGCAGGGTCCCTCACAGGACTCTCAGGAGTAGAAGTAATCTGGCACTATCTCCCCATAGGGACAGGGACCCTGAAAGACAGGGTTTAACTGTTTGGTGGCACTGTGGGGCTTGCGGAGGCATGGAAGCTTCTAGCAGGTGCTGGTGAACAGCCTTCAAGTCTTGCCAGCTCTTGTCACTCCTGCCTGTCTCTGCCCCTCTGTTCTGTGACATATCCATGATTTGTCCAGGCTTCCACTTTGGCAGGGCAGGTTGGGGAATGTGGAGGCCTAGTCTATGTTCCATGTGTCTTTGGGCACCAGGAAGACAGACATCCCTCAGTTATCTGGATATTGTCCTTAGAGTATCTGTGATTTCTGCCTTGGACCTGAAGGAGGTAAGTGCAATTGGACTCTGGCCAGGAAGCCCAGGTATCTGAGGCAAAACCAATACACTCTATTAAAATGGAATTTTGGAGCTGGACTGGTCTACACAGTAAGATTATGTCTCAAAAACCAAACAAACAACCTTGAAAATTAAACATGGTTTAAGTAAGGAGCTGAACTCTAGCTCAGGCGCAGCATGGGGAGGTGTTTAGCATACACAGGGCCCTGCCTTCTGTACGCAGCACCACAGGGTAAGGAGACACATTAAACAGTTAATGGTTCTCATAGAAGATACTCCACCCTACTGATTCAGTTCATGGTTCTCATAGAAGATACTTCACCCTACTGATTTCTGATATTCCCTAATTTGCATGGAGAAAACAATATTTGGAAATAATTAGGGTTAGCATAACCTTAATTATTGCTGTAATGCAGGGTCAAAGTGCCACAATCAATGTGTGTCCAGGAGTAATTAGCTTTTCACCTGGCAGCAAGATGCCACCTCCCCATCTGCCTCCCCACACAGATATCTGGACGGCAGTCACTGACTGATGAGGACGGGATCTATTTTGTGAGTGTGAGGATGCAGTTGTAGGCATGGTGAAGCGTGGGGTCTGCGCAGGGGCCTGGAGTGGTTACCTGCACCTTCGTCTCCCGGTCAGTATCCCAGATCCGGACAATGCGCACGTCCCCTGAGCTCATGAGGAGGCCAGTTTCTTGTTCCCAGTCTACCACCATCCCAGCTCCTGGGGAAACAGTGGCGTCACTATGTCAAAGAATGGCTCAGGCAAGATGGGGCCATACTGGGCATCCTCTTACTCATGTAAGACCAGGTTACTGTACCAATGCTCAGATGAGCTCTGTGCTCTCCTAGAACCTTATACATTCCACCCATCCATTGCACTGAATCACAGGACAACAGGGTCTCAGAATTTCTGTCCACCAGACATATCTTCTGTAACTCTGAGACATAAATAGCAGGTCACCTTTCAGTGGCCTCCAGGTCAGGTCAGACCACCAAGGTCCCAGTTCTCTTAGACAGGCCCCGGGCCACCTGGACGCTCTAGCACAGCGTAGGATGCTGAGGAGAGCATCTGGAGTACCCAGACGTGACGAGCAGGCAAACACAACAGAACCAAGCTCTTGGCAGGGTGAACAGCATGTGCTATCAGCCCAGCTACTGAGGCAGGAGTTCTCAAAAGGTCATTCTGCTCACATGGGCATGTACCTCCATCAGAGCCAAGTGTCTGTACACAAGGCACACCTATGGTGGCTGGCAAGAAAACATGAATGCTTTGTTATCCTCTGGTGAAGCAGACACAGGCATGGTCAAGCTGACATTATGTGTGGACCCTTGGGGCTTCACTCATTCCTCATCTCAGTCAGTCCTGACTTCCCACAAGAAAGCCACAAGCCACTCAGGTTTCCCTCCTTATAGCTCTGGTGGCCACGGGTCCCTCCAGCCCAGGCAGGTGTGAGTGTGGCAAGGCTCTACCACCCAGGAGCAGATTACTACTCAGTGGTCCTGGGAAAGAACATAGCTAGCAAAGTGGACAGACACCATGCCAGCCTGCTGTCACCAACCAGCAAAGGTGCTTTTCCAAGCCACATCTAACTACCTGCAGTGCTGCCTGTGACTTGGCCAAACTGAGAACATGGCAGAGCACTGAAATCCTTGAGGGTTACCTGTTCTTGTGGCTTCTAGGGGAGATCACTGGGTGACTTTGGAACCTCAGAAGTGAACGGGTGTCCTGGAGGCATCAGAACTCTGTTTTACAGTTCCAGACGGCCTTCTTCTGAGGAGTCAAGACCCAGCTCATGCTGTCGGCAATGGGTCTGAGAGCCCGACCTACCTCGTGTTGTTGGAAGCATGTCTGAGAGCCCTTGCCACGCAGTCACCATCTCTGGATTCTTTTCCAAATCAGCAAAATTTTTCCAGACCCTGATGGCACCATCATCTAGGAAAGGAGAAAGCAGTGTAACCCGTGGCCTAGAGGTTGTGCCCCACCCCTGTCTCCACCTCCCAGCTGCAGTGTTCTCAATGCCTATTCCTGCTATTCTGATGTGAGCAACCAGCAAAGATAGCTGTAAAGGGAGTGGGGCCACGGCAGAGCCCGCACTGGAAGCCACAGGCCACATGTCAGTGGTTTGGTGGTATGGCTAGCTCTCCTTCCCAGAGCCAGCAGCACAAACTGTTGTGTCCTGTGGCAGGGAAGCAGGGGGAGAACTGGAGGTCCTTCCCCATCCTTCCCCAGGGCCAGGCTCTGAGCGGTGTCTGATGCACGGATCTCCAGACCACAACACACGAGACCCCATCTGCTGTGCTTTAGGGCCTGTCCTTTGCCTCTCCCTTGAGAGAATGACTGAGCCATTTTGATGCCTCCCCCTTCCTTCTCTTTCTTCCTCTCCTCTCCACTTCCTCCTATTTGGTGCCCTGGACTCTCAACCTGACCCTGACCTCTCTTCTAGCCTTAGCTATGCCTTGAGGGTACCTAATCCCACTGGGCATAGGTCATTCCTGGACAGCGCTGATGCTGTGGGTCCTGAGGTGGCATTGCTAGATAGTGTCTTTTATGGCCACATGTTTTCACTTAAAAAGGAAATGGGGCAATTTTTTAGTGTAGCAAACACTAAAACAAACAAGAAAGCAAGATGGAGGCATGCCCACTCAACATCCTGTCACCAGAATGTGCTGGTGTTGAAGTGAGCACGTGGGTGTAACCATCAATGCCCTGGGGAGCAGGCAGCTCACAACAATCAGTAGTAGACACTAACTAGGCAATCTGCAAGGACAAGTGGAGCCTCTGAAAGGCCATAAAAGCCCAGACTCCAGGCAGCTCGGCAGATGCTGGTCTCTAATGCACCTAACATGCATGAGCCATGTAATCTAGCAATAAGTGACCCTTCCAGTGACCACATATCCCACCAGGATCTTCTGTTTCTGGCCTGGTTCTGTGACCTTGGTGACTGCTAAGTGTCTGATACACTGGCTGACCTGGATAAGCATGACTAAGGCTGTTAAGCCAGCCTCTACCACTCTCAAAGAGCATCCCTCTCGGAGCATCTGGAGAACCAGCACCACTCGCTGTCCTTCCCTCACCAGTGGGTGTGGATGTGGCAGCTTGCTGTGTAATGGGGCTGTAGGACTTGAGAGCCACTTGGGCCAGCTCTAGCTGCTGTCTGTAAATTCTGCCTCTGGGTATCAACTACATCACTTAGGGATGGACTGTCAGGCTGTTGGATTAATTCACTGCAAGTTGTTCCCCCCTTTTAAAGATTTATTTATTTATTATATATGAGTACACTGTAGCTGTCTTCAGACACACCAGAAGAGGGCATCAGATCTCATTACAGATGGTTGTGAGCCACCATGTGGTTGCTGGGATTTGAACTCAGGACCTCTGGAAGAGCTGTCAGTGCTCTTAACCACTGAGCCATGTCTCCAGCCCATGTTTCCCTTTTTAAGTGTGAACAATAAACCATGTATTCATTGTTTTTTTTTGTTTTGTTTTTTGTTTTTTTTTGAGACAGGGTTTCTCTGTATAGCCCTGGCTGTCCTGGAACTTACTCTGTAGACCAGGCTGGCCTTGAACTCAGAGATCCGCCTGCCTCTGCCTTCCAAGTGCTGGGATAAAAGGTGTGCGCCACCACCGCCCGGCCCATGTATTTGTAAATCATGCTCAAGACACCAATGGTTTCAGTGGCTTAGGCACCAAGTCCAGGCCCAAGATGAGGACAGTGGGCTCAGGACACCTCCATTAGCGTCATGCTCATCTTTCTATCTGACATCAGCTGCAGGTCATCAGTTTTGGTGTGACTTTATTGGTGTGACTTTATTTGGTGTGACAGCACAGGGTTGTGTGATGCCAGGCAAGCACACTGCCACCAAACCGCCCCGACCCAGGAACCATGCCTTAAAGTGCTAGAGCAACTGTAGTCGGGTGCAGCTCAGTTGGAAGAGAGCTCACTGTGCAAGCGTGCAGCTCCAGGTTCAGCTCATAGCACTGTATAGCATGGGGGTAGAGTAACACTCAACTACTATTCTAGATTTGGGGAGAGACAAAGATGGTCAGGATTTCAAGGTCATCTTTAGCTGTACAGTGAGCTTGAAGCTGGACTGGGCTACAAGAGACCTTGTCTTAAACAAAGGGATACAACACAAAACAACAACAGAAAATAAACCAAGTGCAGCCTGGGGAAGGCACCTTGTTCAAAACGACACTTCAGGTGAAAAGTCAGAACAAACTAAGAACTCAGAGTGGGAGCCGTTCCTGCTTCAGAAACAGTTCTCACCCACCTTCAAAAGAAGGAAGCTGGTCCGCCAAAGATGGCTGGACCTGGTGTGGGAGCCAAGGGAGGAGGGGAGCTGATGACACCAGAGGTTGGGGGAAGCATGGGCCCTGGAGGGCATTATGACCTATAGTGTCCTCCCTTACTTTCGTGTAGATCCGGAACTCCCATGGGTCCCTCATGAAGGTTGGGGGGCAGAGGCTGACATGGTATTTCCAGTCATGGAAGGAAGGGCCAGCGACGCTTGATGAGAAGATGGTCCCAGAGCCCTGACCAACATGTTGCTTGTGTTCCTGCCCTTTCCCTCACACGTCCAGGCCTGGGCTATAGCGTGTTACTCACCTGTGGCTGTCAGCAGCAAGGAGCAGTCCTGCCCATTGAGGTACTCCATGGCGGTGACCCTGGTGTACCGAGGGTTGCCATTGTGGAAATAGTCTAGCTTCTCTCCTTTTTCCCAGTCCCAAAAACTTGAATGAGAGAGAAGACAGAAAGACAGTCACTAGGGAAACATGGCCCAGACCCCAGGGGGGCACAGCCTTATGCTGTGGGTGGCTGCAATCAGAGCAGAACAGAAACTGGCCAGTGTGAGTGAAGAGCCTTGTGTAGTGCAGGTGGGAGGGATACAGTACGGTCGCTAAGGAAGACTACGATGCAGCAGTCCATCTCTGGTCCACGCCCATGTAACTGAAAGCAGGGGCCTCAGACGATAGTGATCTGACACCCAGGTACCCTGACAGCTGCACAGTGTGGGAGAGCCTTACAACACAACATTACCAGGCCCTGAGAAGGAGGAAATGTGGAAGATGCTACAGGATGAGTGAACCATGAAGGAAAAGTGAAAAACGCCAGTCACAAAAGGACAAATACTACAAGGTTCCATTCAGGAGGTCCCCAGAGGCACCATGTTCAGACACAAAGAGGATGGTGCTGATGGCGCCCGAGGGAAGGGATTAGTGTCCACTGGGCAGCTTTTGTAGGGAAGAACACTCTAGAGGTGGGCGTGGGATCCATGTGCACTGACAGCACATGGTTAAGATGGTCAGTTTCCTGTTACACACAGCTTACAACTTAACAAGGAAGAAAGTGTAAAAACCATGAATGCACTAAATGGGCAGGTTCCTCACTGCCCTAGGTTAGAACCCTGTACAAACTATACTCTATTCTCTCAGGATGGCACAGTGGTTAAGAGCAATGGATGCTCTTTCAGAGGACCTGGGTTCAATTCCCAGCAACCACTTGGTGGTTCAAGCTACATGGCAATTATAGTCAGAGTCTGTAACTCTGACTTTAAGAGTTCTGACCTCTTCACAGAGACACATGCAAGCAAAGCACCAAAGCACATAAAGTAAAAAAGCAAAAACAAAACAAACAAACAAACCCCAAAACAAAACTCCATTCTCTCTTAGGGATTCTCTGCAGCACAGGCAAGGAACAAACTGTGTACCCAGCCTATTCTTTACTAGGGAAGCTCAGGTGAGTCCAGAATAAGGTGGGCCTCATAAGTGCAGCAGGGAGAGAAGATAGCAGGGTGAACCGGAGCCTACCAGATGCTGTCCTTGTCTGCGACAGCTATGCATGGTGTAAAGGGATGGAATTTGACCACAGAGGGAACGCCGGGGTTCCTGTTCAGAAAGATCTGATCGTCCAGTCTGGTGATGCCTGTAAGAGAATTGGAGCAAGGCTTTCATCTACAGTAACACTGATATTGTCTTCAGGAGAGTTGAAGCAGGGGACAATTGGGATCAAAGAGAAGGCTGAAAGCACACACTGAGGCATCCACAGCTCTGGGGTCTATGCCTTTGTTTGGCTCTGTCTTACAGCTTCTGGCAGAACTAGACACTGACGTGCCTTTGATCAATACTTAGTAGAGGAACTTCACTGATTCTGAAGAGTGTGCTATCAGGATGAAGGAGTGTGTGGCTACTACCACTCAAGACCCAGGTGGGATCCCAGGTGTTTTTAGTCTGGGAAGCAACTAGACAAAAGTCACAGGGGTGAAGGTCACAGCAGGGGACAAGGTTTTCTCACTAGGCCCCACACATTAGCTGATCTGCATCCTCTTGGAAGGACAGCACGTTCTGCCTTGGCCCCAGATACCTGCGAGGACCTCTGTGTTTCTGAGAGGGTGCTTCAGGGAGCATACATCTCGTTAGGCAGTGAATACACTTGGGTAGGCAGAGGGAAGCCTTCTGCTCTAACCAGGAGGCCCTGTGTGATCATGGGGAGAGTAGTGAGTTTAGTGCTGGCAGAAAGCAGTCCTTGAGTAGCTATGCACCAGGATCTCCTCTGTCTATGCTGCACACAGGGCTCTAGGACAGCAGCACAGAGATGTCTCTCACATTGTCCAGCCAGGGGCACTGCTCTGAGATGGTGTCTGTCCTCTGAGTGCTCCTTTCAGAACACAGGAAGGAGGGAAAATGGTGTGTGTGTGTCCATGCGCGTGCGTGTGTCTGTGTCCGTATGTGTGTCCGTGTGTGTCTCTGGGTACGTGCGTGTGGAGGAAGGGGGCTCCTTGGTCTGCAGTGGGACAAGTTGTCAGCCTAGAGCACCCACATTCTCAGTTATGTCTGTTGTGGTTGTGGTTGTTGAGGACTCCAGGAGTGGCACAGTTATGAGCAGTGCAAGATCAGGAGAATGTTCTACCAGCTAATACTTTTCGCAGAGATGGAAACAGCAAGTGTGTGGTAGTCGGCCCAGGTCACCACGCCTTAGGGAAGTCACCCTTGCTCAGGACTTTCCTGGCCCTGCCACCACGCACACTTGTGTGATGGCGGTATTTGAGGCGAAAACTTCAAGGAAAGTCAGCCTCATGTAATATTTAAAGAAATACACTCAGATTTTACACCACCCGTGTGTAGTCTGTTTGTCAAAGCCGAATCCCGTGCCCACCTGGCCAGAATCCCGCGGAACAGGGACCCCGCGAGAAATCCCGGTCCGTGGTATGGCCCCATCCTGGGGCTTGGCCTGTACTTTTGCAGCCATCTCCACCCAACCCACGGCATCATTCCCAGGTTGTTCCTGGCTGTCAAACAAATAAAAACCTGCACTAAATAAGAGACACTGAACCTGGGGCACTGGAGGAAGGCGCTGCAGTCCCCTCAGCACTGGGCTCCTCTGTCTCCATCCTACTTGAGCTGTCAGACCATTCACTGACTTCAGTTTGTGTAAGCCCAGGCCCCCACCTGTCATGCAACTGTTCCACCACTGGGCTCCTCCTCTAGCACCTTCTTTTGTGTGCTTTTGATAAACTTACCTCTTTTCTTAAAGACTACAAAGAACACTTGTCTTTTGTCTAGAAAAACGTGTGTGCGTGTGTGTGCGTGTGTGTGTGTGTGTGTGTGTGTGTGTGTGTGTGTTTTAAACCTTGGGTGATCATTCTTCAGAAACCATGTACCTTGTAGATGAGATAGCGGCTCATCAGTTAGGCTAGGCTGGCCCGCCAGTAATGCCTGCCTCAGCCTTACCAGTGCTCCAATTACCAACATGTATCACAGTGCCTAGCTCTTTATGCTGAGTGCTGGGGCTCAGACTCAGGACTTCACACTGGTGAGGCAAAGCCTTTACCCACTGAGCCATCTTCTAGCCCCATCTGACTTTGTATTCTCAGTGTATGCCTCAGTTTGAATAGAAACAGTGTTGCCTCTGCAGCTGCCCACGAGACTCCCAGACTTGTTACTGTGTGGGGGAGACCCACTTTCCAATCTTGTGCCAGGAAACTAACTTACCCTAGGTGCCCTGACCTGCAGTCCCGGGATGCTATGGAAATACTGTCTAGGAGAGCACAGTGAACAGGGTGCTCTGAGAGGAGAGCCACCGGGTGCTGCAGACAGGGTGCTTGCTAGTTGCACATCCTTAGTGGTGGTTGCTGCACTGCACACCCAGAGCACTCCCAGGGAGGCATGATGAGTCAACAGCAGACAATCTGTCTCTTGAGGCCTCAGCCTTAATTTAACAAGTAACAGGCTGGGCGGTGGTGGCACACGCCTTTAATCCCAGCACTTGGGTGGCAGAGGCAGGTGGATTTCTGAGTTCGAGCCTGGTCTACAGAGTGAGTTCCAGGACAGCCAGGGCTATACAGAGAAACCCTGTCTCGAAAAAACAAACAAACAAACAAACAAACAAACCCCCAAGTAATGTGTTTTTTTTTTCTAAGTTTCAGAGGACAGGGAGGTATGGTCAGAACTGTGACTTATGCTATAGGGGAGAAGGCCAAAGACTTCTTACACTGACTCTCAGCCACAGCTACCTCTGTGAGAAAATCACATGAAGTGGCCACCTGTCATTCTCATGCAGTCAGAGTGGAGGGACTGCACTGTGGGTGGTGGGGGAGCCTCAGTCTGTAGTCCTCAAGAGAGGAGATAAAGACCCTGGGCTACGCTTGACATGGCCCTGCTCCCTGCATGTCCTCCAGGCCTGGGGGACACACACCATGCAATCTGCTGAGAGAAGCTTGCTCTTGAGCCCCCCACAGCAGCACGCATACTGTCCTTGGCTGATCGCTGACATGTCCCCATGATGCTGGAAGCAGAACCATGTGAGGGAGCAAATGTGGCATGCTTTCAGGTCTGGGAAGGGCCCAGTGAGGCTGTGGTTGTCACGGTTTGGAAGAGCGGAACCAGTGGTCACTGCAAGGCCAAAGTAGAGACACGCTGGACAAAACTAGGGCCTCACTTCTGTTACAAGGAAAGGACGTCCCAGGTGGCTACTGAGATATGGTGCTCAGGGCCTGGAAAGGGCTTGCACTTCTCTTCTGGAAATCCCAAAAACCAGGAGTGATGCTTCTCAGAAGGTCACCAGCTAGTAGAGACCCCCAGGGCAGGGCTGTCCTTGAGTAGAAGCCCTTCCCTTGAGGCAGTTTCCTTTCCCCAACACCATCCCTCCCTGTTCCAGCTGCCTCTACCAGTCAGCGCTCTGGCCTACAGGAGCAGCACACACAGTGCTTGGGGGCTGAGGGGATTCACCAGTCCTGAATACACATGGCAGGAGGCCTGCTCCCCTGGGAGGGGAGGTGCACTTACCCTTCTGGATGACCTGCTGTGCCTGCTTCCTGACTCTAGTGTTTCTCAGGAACCGCCACTCACGCTCCTTGCGGATCTGACTCTCCAGGTCGTGCTCTTCAGGGATCTTTAAGGACAGAAAACACTGGATTAGGCTCAGCAGGGACAAGACAGTCACTCGTAAGCTGGGCACTGGGGCACATCCACATGAGTCCAGCACTCGGGGATCTGAGGCAGTGTGGTCTATATGCTGAGTTCCAGGCCAGCCTGGGCTACACAGAGAAGTGTGTCTCAAAAACACAAGCAAATGACAGTACTCTCTGAGTGTTGGTGGTTTGCATCCTCTAGTCTGTTCCCTGGCTGAAGCCCGATAACAGGAGAAGATGGGCCTGTAGGGCCGGGGGCCTTAGATTCCCAGACAAGGGAAATGCTTCTGGCTATGCAGAGGCAGTGGTGTTGGCTTTGATAACTGAGCTTGCTCAAGAACACAGGTGTATTTCCTTCTCTTCCTGAAGTGGGTAAATCTCACTCACTGATTCTTAAACATCCCAAACACTGAGTCATTCAAGGAACAAATAGGACCCCCTTCCTTCTGACTGAGACAGCATTTGACAGAGGCTTTCCTGAGGGAAGAGGACCCCAGACAGGACTGTATTTCCTTTTCAGTGTTTTATTGCCATGCACCCTTCTTTTTCTTCTCAAAACCCACAAAGAAACACACCCAAACAACAAAATTAGGGGCCAGAGGAGGATGTCCAATTTGGACACGGGAGATGGCCCCGTTACCCTGTCAGTGGCTACCAGTTTAGAAACTGTTCCAGAGCAGCAAATGTGGGTTCAGAAGCACAAATTTTATCTCATGACAATGTTGAACTTGAGAAAAGAAATGACAATGACCAATGATACGAACATCAGCAAGAAGCAGCTCTGACAGACCCAATGTGCAGAAAGAGAGAGACGCGCTTTAATGAAACCAAGCTTCTCTGGAGCAGATCAAAAGCAGAGGTCTAAAAGGTGCTTGGAACAGGAAGAGGGCCCTGGTGCTGCTCTCTGAAGCTCTGTACTGAGCCACTGCTGCACATGTGGGGGTGGACCCAGGGCAGACTCCAGCCCAGGCTCCGAAGACAACAAAACAGAGACAATCTAGGCCTGAGGAGACACAGTGGGGGAGGCACAGGCATTTGGAAACCTGGAGAGTGTCAGACAGTCTGGCACTTGAGCTGGCACTGGTGACAGAACCCTGGCTCTGGACTCTGTCTCACGGGAGTGAGGGGTGAGGGTGCTGCTGTGTCTTCTACGCAGCGGGTACAAGTGAGTATTCTCTTGCAGAGCTGCTATACTTGTCATAGGCAGCACAAAGTACAGAGGAAGGCCCACTGAGACGAGGCAAGGAGTTCACTGTGAAAAGGCACAGGCAGGACATCCCTGGGGGTGACCAGCTCTCAGGATGGAGGGACTAGATGAGACTGGCAAACAGACCAAACCCCCCTCTACTTCTTGTGGCTGTGTATTAACCCTCCCCGCATTTTCTCTTTTCACCCATTTCTATCTGGTCTGAGAAATAACGCCTTTTAGTAAGTAAGCATCCAGGCCTGGCTTCTGAGGTCCTCTCTGAGCACAGCTCCTACAAGGATGGGGGCTAAGGAGCAGTGTCACATGATTAGGGTATGACATGTCAGTTCTGTACCTCCTGGCTTTTTAGAAAGACCAATTACAGCTGAAGCCTCCTGTGGAGGCACAGGCAGCTGAGAGGGAGCTGAAAACTGAGGCCCAGCCCTTTTCTGGTCACAAAGACCTTGAGGCCCTGGAACACAGGGAAGTAAGACAATAAATATATGTAGGTCTTGTGTGGAGTCTAGACCTTGGAGCTATGTCTTACTTTTGGTGCCTTGGGAAGCAATAAATATAACTTATTACTTATGGTATGTCAAGGAATGTGCCTATCAAGATTGAAAAAAGGCTTGGACAAAGGCAAAATTGGAGAGGACCCCAAGGAAAGGTGCTAACACTGGCCCTGTGGGCTGAGGACAGGTGACCTGCATCTCTTCTCCAGAGACTATTACTGTCATTACCCCCCATCCTTTACCTGCATTGCCATCCTTTCTCTATGTGGGCTATCAGGTGGGCAATGGTCTCTGCAGCACTGATCAGAGCTCAAGCCAATGGCGTGTACATTTGTGCCCTTTGTACGCTCATTAGCGATGACTTGAGTGCTAACAGAGAAAGTGGCCTCTCTCTAGTCACGTTGATTTGACTGACATACAGCCAGCTTGCCCTCTTTAGGTATGGTTTTGGGATTAGGCAAATATTAACTCACTTGGCTGCCAGCAATCTGGGAAGAGTCTGGGTGTCCCCGCCATGTCCTTGTCGCGTCTGTCCCTTCGTCCCAGGCTCTGGCGAATGTCTACCTGTTTTCTGACCCCGTGCTTTTGCCTGCTCTGAGATGTTTATCCACAGATTATACAGATGTTCCCACTCAGCACAGCATGGTTACGACATTTCTCGCTACTGTGAATACACAGACGTCATGTACAGGCCTCTCTGAGTAGATGCCAGGAGCAAGACCGCCGGGCTCACATCTCATCACCTGTACAGAGCACAGCTGGAGAGCACAGCTGGAGTCTTCAGAGGCTCCTGTTCTTTGCTAGCACTGGGAACTGACAAGTTTTTAGAGTCTGTCATTTGAAACATGGGTGGTGACCTCTCAGAGCTGATGGATGCTGCTGACCTCTTATGTGATCTGCCAGCTACATTTTTCTTATGAAGCATGTGTGCAAATATTTTTACCTGTGTGTACTGTTGCTTTTTCTCTTATCAATTTTGAAAAGTTTCTCATGTAGAACAAATCTTTTTCAGTTACTTTTAAGAACTGAAACTGAAAAATCCTCTCATTATTTGAGACAAGGTCTCACTGTGTAGTCCAGGCTACCCTAGAACCTTACAATCTTCCTACCTTAGATTCCTGAGTACTGGGATTATAGTCGTGTACCACCAGGCCTGAATATTTTCATTTCTTTAGACAGGGTCTCACCATGTAACTCTGGCTGGCCTGGAACTTGATCTGTAGATCAGGCTGGCATCAAACTCACAGAGATCTGCCTGTCTCTGCTCTCATGGTGCTGGGATCAAGTTTGTGCACCAGCATACCTGACCAACTTCATTTTTTTAACGTAAGGCAATTCTTGTTCTTTTTTTTTTTTTAAAGAATTATTTATTTTATGTATGACTATACTGTAGCTGTTCCCAAACACACCAGAAGAGGGCATCAGATCCCATACAGATGGTTGTGAGGCATGCTGGGAATTGAACTCAGGACCTTTGGAAGAGCAGTCAGTGCTCTTAACTGCTGAGCCATCTCTCCAGCTCCCTTCCCCCCCACCCAATTTTTATTTTTTTAAACATTTATTTATTTTAGTGTGTGAGTATATATGTGGGTTCACGTGCCACCTTGCAAGAGTTGGTTTTCTCTTCTCACCACATAGGACTGAATTCAGGTCATCTGGCTTGGTAGCAAGTGCCTTTACACACAGAACAAAGGTGTGCTGGCTAGTTTTATGTCAACTTGACAGAAGCTAGAGTCATCTGAGAGGAGGACACCTCAATTGAGAAAATAACTTCATAAGACGGGGCTGTAGGTAAGCCTGTAGGTCATCTTCTCGTCTCTTCTTTTTTTTGTTTTTCTTCTCTTCTCTTCTCTTTTCTTTTTTTTGGTTTTTCGAGACAGGGTTTCTCTGTGTAACCCTGGCTGTCTTGGAACTCACTCTGTAGACCAGGCTGGCCTCGAACTCAGAAATCCGCCTGCCTCTGCCTCTCAAGTGCTGGGATTAAAGGCCTGCACCACCACTGCCCACCATTTTCTTAATTAGTTATTGATAAGAAGGGCCCAGCACATTGTGTGTGGTGCCATCCCAGGCTGGTAGTCTTGTGTTCTATAAGAAGGCAGGCTGAATGAGCAAGGCACGAGGAGCAAGCCGGCAAACAACAACAGCCTTCCTGGCCTCTGCAGCAGCTCCTGCCTCCAGGTTCCTGCCCTGAGTTCCTTTGATGGTGAACTGTGCTGTGTAAACTTTAGTTGAATAACCCTTTCCTCTCCAAGCTGTATTGCTGCTGCTTTATAGCATCAATGAAACCTAAACTAAGACGCAGGGTTTGTGTGTCCCAGCCTGGGTTCAAATGTACGGTGTAGGACCGGTGAGATGGCTCAGCGGGTAAGAGCACTGGCTGCTCTTCCGAAGGTCCTGAGTTCAAATCCCAGCAACCACATGTTGGCTCACAACCACCATGTGAATGAGGGTTGATACCCTCTTCTGGTACATCTGAAGACAGCTACTACAGTGTACTTATTTATAACAATAAATAAATCTTTAAAAAAAAACAAACGTACTGTGTAGCTGAGGATGGTCAAGTGAGCTGTTTGATGAAATACAATGCATCATTTTGTTCTCTTGCATGGCTTCTGCTTTTTGTACCTTATTAAAGGCTCTACCTAACTCAAAACTGCATAGCCTGCGGTTTCACAGGTAGGCTACAAATCACTCTGCTGCTTGTTGGTAAGGTGTGAGTGGGGATCAAGGCTGTGTCTTTGAATTGTCTCTGCTGAATTGGGCTGTTTTTGCACCTTTGCTGAAAATCAATGGAATCGGCCTGTGTGGCCCCATCTCTGGGTTCTCGATTTTACCCTATTGGTCTGTGTGTCTGTCTGTGCTCCAGCTCCACACAGATCCATCTTGAAGTAGGACAGTATGAGCCTTGTACCTTTGTTGTTGCAACTTCATTGCTTTTCTCCATATTCTATGCTGGTCAGTTTCTGCCAACACAGTGTTCCTGAGACTTTGATGGGGCTGAGCTGACTTCAGTGGCCATTTTGGGAGGCCCAGATCCTGCATGCCACTGTGCACTCCCATCTATGAACATGACCTTTCCTATTTATTTTACAGTAGCATAATTTTCAGAAAAATTTTAAATTTATACCAAGGCATTTCTGTTTTATGGTGTCATTGCAGATGCCACCAATGTCACACTTCAATTTCTAGCTACTCTTTACAGGGTTGCAGGTGGCTCTATAGCACACCTCTGTGTCCAGCAAGCCTACTCAACTCACCTCATCCCAGAAGCAGGCGCCCTTCACAAGGCGAAGGGCTATCTCGTTTGCTGAGTTTGTCACGAATGGCTGTAGGGCTCTGTCAGACGTTTTCTCTGCAGCTATGAAGAGCTGTGGGGTCTGTCTTCTTCACCCTCCTGTTCTCACACAGGAGGCTGACTTTAAAGCTGAGTGACTTATGGGTGGGGTGGTCCATGTGCTCAGCAGTATTTGAATGTGCTTTTGCCTCCTTAATACTGCGTGAAGGATTTGGGGTTCACTGGACAGCAGTTTGTTCTCTCTTTTTTTTTAAAAGATTTGTTTTATATATGAGTACACTGTTACAGTCTTCAGACACACCAGAAGAGGGCATGGGATCCCATTACAGATGCTTGTGAGCCACCATGTGGTTGCTGGGATTTGAACTCAGGACCCCTGGAAGAGCAGTCAGTGCTCTTATCCGCTAAGCCATCTCTCCAGGCCAATTTGCTTTCTTACAATGCATGGTTTTGGTATCAAAGTGGTGCTGCCTTTATACAGCATACTGAAGAGTCCACATCTGTATTTCTGTACCACATTCAACCTTTCTCCTTTAAAGCTTTGTCATAGATGCCAATTGTGTTACTCAGGCTTCAGCTGCCGAGACCAAACTCTCACATGCACAGCGTGACAGAAGAGGGAAGACCAGGAATGCTGCACATGTGTGTCATCTGGTACTTAGGAGGCTGAGGCAGGTAAATGCTACAAATTTGAGGGCAGCCGGAGCTACATTGCTCCTGAGCTGTGGTGAGGCAGAGCAAGCATCATAGCAGGATGCACGTGGTAGAACAGTTCTTCTCACTTCGGAGATGGTGCATCTTCCTAGGGTGTGACTCCAGAACTCACGAGGTTTTATCAACTCCCAAATTAGTGCCACTAGCTGGAAACCAAGGATCCCAGAGCGTGAGCCCGTGGGGACACTACAATGCTAGCATCGTTAAATGGTAACAACTGGTGAAACTAGCAGTTTTGTTTGATAATGTAACGTTCTGAACTACAAAGTTTTGTGAGTGACTGGCGGAGATGAAGGGTCTTTCCTTTAATAGCCAAGAGGACTACCGTCAAGTGAACTGTGGTAGCTCATGGCCTAGAAGGCCCTGCCTCAGTTCTGTTGATGGTCACAGTGGAGATGGTAGGCATGCTTTGCTACCCAGCCGCCCTCATGTCCAGATCACACTTAATTAGCACCGACATGTCGACATGTACGTTTGAAATCAGAAGTGTAAGCCGTCTTGCTTTTTTATTCTTTTTTTTTTTTATATTTAAAGGTTTATTTATTTATCATGTGTAAGTACACTGTAGCTGTCTTCAGACACACCAGAAGAGGGTGTCAGATCTCATTACGGATTGTTGTGAGCCACCATGTGGTTGCTGGGATTTGAACTCAGGACATTCGGAAGAACAATCAGTGCTCTTAACCGCTGAGCCATCTCTCTAGCCCCGCTTTTTTATTCTTTTATGTTGTGTCTTCTGTTCTTCACATTTCCATAGGGATCCAGTGTCAAATGTGTCAGTTTTCAAGGAGAGAGAGTTGGAAGTCTACAGACCTATTTCAGGAACACCACCACCACCACCTTAACAGCAGGTCTTCTTATCCACTGAAACGTGATCTTGTTGTCTTTCGAGCAAGGGTCTCACTAGTAGAACTCACAGAGATCTACCTACCTCTGCCTCCCTGTACTGAGATTAAAGGTGTGTTCCACCACAGCCTAGCAACCTTCTATTTAAAAAGTATGTGTAAGTATGTGTGTGAGTATATTATATGAGCATACTGTAGCTGTTTTCAGACACACTAGAAGAAGGCATCGGGTGGTTACTGAGAACTGAACCTCTGGAAGAACAGTCAGTGCTCTTAACTACTGAGCCATCTCTCTAGCCTCCTACGTTTTTTTAAAACCTATTTTATGTGTGTGGATGTGTGTGCGTGAACATGCACACATCAGAGTGGAGGCTGGAGGCCCACTTGTAGGAGTCAGTTTTCTTTCTACCATGTGGTCTTGAGGCCAAGTCAGGCTGTCAGGTTAGTGGTGAGAACTCTTACATGCTGAGCCACCTCACTGGGCCCTTTCTTTCTTTCTTAGTTTCCAATTTGGTTAAAATTCCTCTTTATGCACATTCTCCACTTTTTCCCATTAGCCTCTGTATTTTAATTTGTTTTTCATGATAAGGTCTTACTGTGTAGCCAGGGCATTTTGGAATTCACCACATGGCCAAGACTGGCCTCAAACTCATGACAGTACTCCTGTCTGCCTCCCAATTGCTGGGATCTAAGTGTGAGCCACGCGTCCTGTTGTGCGGTTTTTGTCTGCTCAGTTATTCACACTCTGTTTCTGTTAGCTCCAACATCTGGGCTGCCTCAGCCTTGAGTCTCGTTATGACTCGCTCTGTCTCCTGACAGTGCCTGCCTGACGATTTTGGGCTTTTTATAGTTTTTAAATGAGTCCTACACTTCATGTACAGAATGGCAGAGAGCAGGGTACACAGCTTGGTGTCTTCTGTGTGGAGCTGAGCTGGGCTCACTTTGTGCCCTCCTGTGGGTGCCTCAAGGCTTCTGTGTTCTTCCTCCTCTGTCGGAGGTCAGCTGTTGGGGGCAGCTGACCTGCTGGTGATCAGGAAGATCTCTGCTCCAGAGCTCTCAGGGTGGGCTGTGTGGTGACTCCCCCCTCCCTTATGAAGAGTGGATCAGGGATTTTTCCGGCTCTGGAAACGAGGTGTTGTCTTTCACTCTTGAGTTGGGCAGTTCCTCCAGTGTCTGGAGATAGCAGCACTTGCTCCCTTCCCATGAGGGGCTTGTGAGGTCCTTTGAGAAAGGATGTGTATTTTGGTGTCTTCCTCACAGATGTAGCTCCTCTCTGCCAGGCTCATATCTCTGGTGTTGGTCTTTCTACTATGTCTTATGGGCCATGTCACATATATAGACATAGGCAGTGCAGAGCAGCCTGTGCAGAGAGGCCCTGAGGGGCGGGTACTCTCCACTCAGTCTCTGGAGACCCATGGGTAAAGGAGTTCTCCCTGATGAGTCCAACCTTGTCTGACAGAGGTGCCTTCCTGTCCTTTCAGGAGGCTTAGTACCTTTCAGCCAC
>NW_022196911.1:116462394-116462899 GCF_008632895.1 Mastomys coucha | reverse complement strand
CCCCCCCCCCCCCCCCCCCGGCTGAAGAGTCAAAGGCAGTCAGGGCTCCATCCTGTGTCACACTGACTTCTGGAGTGAAGTGATGCCTTTCCAGCTTTACCACAGCAGGAGAGGAGAATCAGCCTAGAGTTTCCTATTTCTACACAGACTCAGAACTCACATGTGAGGTAAAAGAGTGGCCCTGCAGCACCTTCAGCAAATGTAGCAAAATCAAGATGAAGCTGTGTGTATTATGGTGAGTTTACTTAGCCTCACAATTCCTACCTGACTTCTTAATAATGTGCTCTGAGCCAGATTCATGGACATGCACAGCGCCCCAGCCAGCAAGTACTATAAGGCCTGGGTTGAGGCGCAGGGCTGTGCTCTGACATGCTGGTACCTTCTGTTCACGGTGCCTAGGAAGTTTACAGACTCTTAAAGCTCTTTTTCTAATTAAAATCATATTTTAATTGGTTGAAATTATAAAGTAAGTAACTATTCTTTCTAAAAAAAAAAAAAAGTCCAA
>NW_022196911.1:116442518-116462070 GCF_008632895.1 Mastomys coucha | reverse complement strand
CCTATCTAGTGTAAGACCTGATTCAGTCCTCCCTAAGCCCTATCTAGTGTAAGACCTGATTCAGTCCTACCTAAGCCACTATCTAGTGTAAGACCTGATTCAGTCCTCCCTAAGACCTATCTAGTGTAAGACCTGATTCAGTCCTCCCTAAGCCCTATCTAGTGTAAGACCTGACTCAGTCCTCCCTAAGCCCTATCTAGTGTAAGACCTGATTCAGTCCTCCCTAAGCCCTATCTAGTGTAAGACCTGATTCAGTCCTCCCTAAGCCCTATCTAGTGTAAGACCTGATTCAGTCCTCCCTAAGCCCTGGCTGTTTGGCTTCATGAGCAGTGTCTAGACCCGAGTCTGGATGAGCATTCTGTGGTCTGTCTAGGTCTTATCACAGCTTCACAATTTAATGTCTGTATGGTAGTCACCTAGTCTGTGGATGGGGCATTTTAAATGTATGCTCTTAATTAATGTTCTGTTTTGGTTTGCAATTCTTGAGTATTATAAACAGTGTTACATGACACACCTTTGGACTAGTAACATGCACACATTTAGTGACTATAGGAATGCCCTCCTCAGAGGAGCACTGGCTTTAGGGATAGAGACTGCCAGCACAGTTGAGAGGGAGGCAGGTGGTCTGCTTCTATTCAGCAGTTGCCAATTCACCCTTTGGGATACTGGCAGTTCCCTACTACTAACGGCATCTGAAGATGTTTGCATTCTTCTCTCCTTCATGAGGCAAATTCTGGACAGAAACCAGTTGTTTGAAAATTGCCAACTAAGAGAAGAAAAATTTTCTTATTCAAAACTAACGTCAATATTTTTTCCTCTAAGCACACGGCAGGCTGTGTGTAGATTGCTTTGTGGATCACAGCAGACACTGAGCTGTGGATTGAGTCTTGCATGGAAGTGGGCTCTATCCTGGCTCCTATAGACCCGTATGGAATCTGGTCATGAGCTCTGTACACTCGGTCCTAACCATTAGGTACTCACTGCTGTCACATGTGATGTCAGAATCACCATGGACATGAACTGGGGGCGTGACTATAATGGATTAACTGAGGTGGGAAGACCCACCCTAGATGTAGGTGGCGCCACTCACACCTGGGATCCTGGACTAAAGGCAATGGAGAAACGGAGCTGAGCTCCACCACGGTCTCTGCTTTCTGACTGTGAACACGAATGACAGTGCCTCAGCTTAAAGTTTGTTTCTCAACCTTCAGTTCTGAGACTGTTTGCCTCTTAGAATCACAGGAAACACCAGTGGTCATACTGGTGTTACTGCAGGCTGCAACCAGTGTTGAGAGAGACTCATCAGCCTGCCAGGAACACAGACAGTTAACTTATTTGCTAACTGCTCCTTGCTGCTTCTGTATGGGCAGAAGGCCCAGGGCACTGGTTCTCAACCTTCCAATGCTAGGACCTTTTAATATAGTTCCTCATACAGTAGTGACCCCCGACCATAAATTTACTTTTATTGCTACTTATAGCTTTAATCTTTCTGCTGTTATGAATTATAATATAAATATCTGGTATGCAGAATATCTGATATATCACCCCCGCATGGGCGGAGAACAACTGTCCTAGGGGTTCTTCTTGGCCACTGTCTCTGCAATGTCCATGCCCCTGACTCCTGTGGTGGCAGCTCTCACACATGCCCCATGTACTGCGGGAGAGTACGAAGGCACTGGTCTATGCAGAGCTGAGGACCCAGCACAGCACACACCACATAGCAGACCCTTCCTAAGGATCAGGCCTAGCCAGTGTCACCAGTGTCTGAGGATCTGAGGATGCTCACCCAATGCCCTGTACTCAGAGATGATGTGCTCACTCTAGGACAGTGCTTTGGAAACACACTGGGTTCAGTTTTAAGACTAAGGGCCATGCATCCTGAGTCCCCTGTGCTCTTTCCCTGAGTCACCACACAAGGGTGGCAGAGATCAAGTAATTGTCAAGGCCTTCAAGGAAAGCTTCTCATTAGTGTCCCAGGGAGTCACTGCCAGTCAGTGAGAGGGAAGCGGGTGGTCCGCTTCTATATTCTATATACTCTATATTCTATATATTAACTTCACCGGTCATAAGCACAAACTGTCCTGGGAAACCACACTGCTGGTAAACTGCTGGCCCACGTGGCTCTACCTAGTGTTTGAGTGCCCCCACGCTGAGTTCTGGGCACAAGTCCAGACCATGTACTTTCCTTCCTGTCTTAACTGCTGTCCCAGGAATCAGAAGGGCATGTTGTTCCCCTCTACAAGGACAACATGGCTCTGGGAAGTAAGTGCAGTGGGCAGCCATGGGCCTTTTATTGTTCCTACAGCTTGACCTCCCCCATTCCTGGAAGATCTGCAGGCTGATTTCTTTACATTCCTACCCTCCACGCTTGGTATCAAGAGCGCAGGTACCCGAAATGTACACAGAGGAGCCACTCAGTGCCACTACCATCAAGGTGTCCGAGGTCACATAACTCTCGTCTAGGATTTCCCACAAGCACGTGGGGATACAGTGACCTGTGGAACTACTGTCAGCTTAGAGGTTCAGCTCTTGTCTCTGTCTGAAAGCTTCTACCAGGAGCACTTTCTTATCTATAATTTTTAAAATCTGTTTTGTTTTGAACAAATGTTTGTTTCCAATCTCAAATATGATGCAGGCTGACCCTGAAGTCACAATCCTCCTGCCTTGACCTCCTGAGTGCTAGGGTTACAGGCAAGCATTACCACATCTAACTGGTACTAATTAACTTTCAGATTTGTTAAAAATATTTAATAGTTTCAATAGTACATGACTAAGCATTTCATACCCTTTCTTTACTATTATTTTATTTATTCTTCACTATTATTATATTTAAATATAAAGTTATTATTATTATTTATTTATTTATTTTGGTGGTCCTGGGATGGAGAGCGCTAGTACAACAGGCAAGCAGTCCATCACTGAGTCACACCCTGGCCTAACCACGAGGAGATTTTATTACTTTGTTTTTGTAATGCTTGTGTGGAACAGAGTTGC
Source organism: Mastomys coucha (assembly GCF_008632895.1). Lineage (NCBI taxonomy): Eukaryota > Metazoa > Chordata > Mammalia > Rodentia > Muridae > Mastomys > Mastomys coucha. The sequence continues at coordinate 116,459,076 of NW_022196911.1, read as the reverse complement.
TGGCATGGTTGGGCACGTCTTTATCACTGAGCTATACTCCCAACTCCATTTCAAAATGTTTTTTTTTTCTTTCTTCTTCTTCTTCTTCTTTTTTTTTTTTGTTTCTCAAGCCAGGGTTTCTCTGTGTGGCCCTGGCCATCCTGAACTTTCTCTGTAGACCAGGCTAGCCTCAAAGTCAGAGATTTGTCTGCCTCCGTCTCCCAAGAGCTGGAATTAAAGGTGGCTCATTTAGACACTTCAATAGATCTTAATTTTTTACTTTATAAGGACTCATAGAGACCATCTACATTTGGTTAGTTTTTAATTGTTTTGTATCTTAACAAAGCAATGATTAATTTGAGGGGAATGATAGCCCAAGATGTAAAAAGTTTAGCCATTTTATACTTTAATGCTTATTTAAATATTTTAAGACTCCTTTTTCTGTGTGTAGGTATTTTGCCAGCAAGTAAGTCTGAGCACTACACTTGTGCCTGGTACCCATGGAGGCCAGAAGAGGGCACTAGATTCTTAGAACTGAAGTTATAGATGGTTGCAAGCCAGCACTTAAAGGCTGAGAAGCAAACCTCTCCCAGGTCCTCTGGGAGAGCAGCCAATTGTCATAACAGCTGAGCCATCTCTCCAGCCCTTATATAAAAAATGGAAGGGAATATTCGCCCCGCCCCACATCAGCAAAGGCCCTTAAGAACTCAGAACTTTATCACTTGCTGAAGATGCTGAAAACAGTTGCTCTGTGCTTTACTGGCAAAACGGTCTCAGCACAGGAAGGAGGAAGCAGAAGCTGTGGTGAGATCCCAGTGCTTCAGAGAGAGAGCTTACTTGGGCATCGAGCTAGACTTAGAATTAAGAATAATCTGTAGCTTTCATTTGCAGTTGTCAATATGCAGGAAGGAGAAGATGGTCTAGGAACATGCTTCAGGCCTACATACATACCTAAAAGCCAATTTCTGCAGCACTTGCATAGAGAGACAGAGGCTGACCAAGTGTAGCTGCTGCATGTTTGGGGCCATTAGCTCAGGCTATATGGAGTGCTGGCAGCAGGTTCTAGATGGCAGGGCTTTGCCTGTGCTTTCTTTGAGAAGTCAGGAAGACTCTGGCTCTCCTGTTGACACCCGCACCATAACAGCAGTTTGGTGTCACCCTCCAACAGTAAGCAAAGTATGGCAGGAGCCACAAAACCCAAGGTGAGGCCAACTGTGAGGAGCACAGCCCCAGCCCCACCCATAAGCCCCGGTCACAGCTGCCAGCCGGGCTAACAGGGCTCAGCAACCAAAGACAGGGACAGGATGGGCTTAGTGTCACTAGGGAGTTTGAGGAACAAGGAACAAGAAGCAGCAGCAAGGACACATGGCAGTGAGAATGCGGAATGAGGATTGCAGCTTCCGGTGGGGACACTGAGGTTGCAGAGGTGCAGGACCCAGGACTCACCTTCATGACTGGCTGGGCAAAGTAGCGGGCACTCCAGTCACAGAACCCTGTCTGCATAGTGGCACAAATGAAGCTCTTGTGTCCGGCAGCATCATCTGCATCGTCTGTGGTCTTGAGAGTGAGTGAGAGAGAGCAGAATCAGGAGAGAACACTTTAGGCTCATTGTTCCTGTACTGACTTTAGTCTTCCTCCTCAGGCTCCCGAGTGCTGGGACTATATGCTCAGGACCGTAGGCCTGCTAGCCTCTACTTGTTATATCTGACAAAGGTGACAATGAACGACCCTGTGACAGATGAATGTTCTTCTCACTGCAGTTGGGAAGCACCTGGGAGGGCTGTGACAATGAGAACCATGGTCAAGGGGCTGGGTGTGGTTCTGTGGACGAGTGCTTGCCTACCATTCCTGAGGACCTTGGATAAACAGCAAGATCCACGTTTGCCCTGCTGCTCTCCGTGGCCAGCTCAGCCTGTGTGCTCGGCTCATGTGCCTGGGCCAGGTCTCTGCTAACCAGCACAGGTTGTCCTCTAACATCCCCCAGAAAACAACAGCAAAGGCACAGCCATGTGCAGGGGAGTCAGAGCTCAAATGAGTGGCAAGAGGCCTGTCCCTTACTATTCTCCACTACAGGAGCAGGGAGGCCCTAGCCACCAGGGTCAGCAGTCTTCTCTTTCCATGCCCTCTGCCGGTGCCCTGTGCTTACTCCAGGGCTAAGAAATGCTTCAGACTGCATGTTGGCAGTGAGGGGCCCCCACTATCAGGGGTCATGGTGGGAGATGGGCTCACTGCCTTCCTGGAAGCAGTGGCTTTGGCTGCATTTGAGAATTCTGATGGGGAAGGTTGCATAGACCCCCCTATTGATGCATTGTTCCTCTAGACCACAGTCCTTTGCAGTTGCTCACAGCTATGTCAGGGGTCAACCAGGATGCTGACCGTACTAGGAACTTACTGGTTGTCAAGGCGATTAAGAGTCATTGGGGCTTGGGGCTGCCCAGAGTAGGGGTAAGGGGAGGGGGAGACCAATGGCTGCCACATGGCCTGCTAGCCACTAACGTTGTGATTCTGCTCCACAGTTAACCTACAAGGGAGCTGTGCCTACTTTTCTCTTATTCAGTCTCACTTGTAGTATAGAAAGAACACCAGTGGTCTTCCTGCCCTGCATTGAGTACTGGGATTCCAGGTATGTGTTACTGCTCTAAGCTGTGGTTCCTTCTTTACTTCCTAGATGACAAAGTGAGCCGCGATAGTCTCTACTGTTGAGACATCCTGAGCATCCCTCTCTACTGTGCACTGGCTGACAGGATGTGCCCATCTCCGTGCCTCTCAGAGCACATTCCTTTCTCCTACACTATTCTGACAGTTTAGTTAGAAAGCAGAGAGTGTGCCTTTTTGTATAGAGTAATCAAATGTTTATAGGAAAAACAAACAAGCCATTCACAATGAATCCTGAAGAACAGAAGCTACATCAAGTAGAGACAGAATGCTATTTACCTAAGAAAGGGGCGAAGCAAATTAACTCCATGTGCTAACTGGGACTTATAGAGTAGCCAAAATGAGCCAAGCTAGGGAGGAGGTGCTGTACGCTGTACACAGGAGGACCAGACTTGCGCACAGAGGGGTGCTGGACCTGGGTGCCATTGTGTCTCCAAGGGTCTTGAAGGCAATGGCTGGCACTGGGTTGTGGGGGCAGAATGATCCTAAAGTAAGCTATCACGTTGGATGTCAGGAAACCAAATTCCTCAGCACCCTGCTTTGACACGGAGTGCTTACAGGGCACAAGGGGCTGCAACTGAGCTCGTGCCTTTGTACCTGATCAGGGCCTTTGTCAAACATCTTTCGTGTCCGAGGGAACTGGTGGGAGTGAGGGGTGTATTGTGCCCCCGTGGGGCCGGCGGTACCCGGGCGGCTGGAGGGCAGGTCTCGGCTGACAGTCTGCTTGGCCACATCATTGGTCAGGCTACAGCTGCTGGTGCTGGATGCTGGTGGAGAGCCTCTGTAGTTGGGAGGAGACAGCATGTATACTGAGGGTCACTCTGCAGTGATGAGGGGCCAGGCTCTTTCCCTCAGAGATGTTACCATGAGGAATGTCCAAATGCCTGGCCTGCCACTTGCCAAAGCTGAATGAGGACTGTCCTTGCTGGATGTGTGGCAAGTGTTTCTAAGGACAAGATAACACAATCTAGAGCTGGTGTGCCCAGCCACCTCAGGCTGCTGCCACCTCAGGCTGCTGCCACCTCAGGCTAGTCACACAGAGCTGGTGTGCCCAGCCACCTCAGGCTGCTGCCACCTCAGGCTGCCACCTCAGGCTAGTCACACAGAGCTGGTGTGCCCAGCCACCTTGGGCTAGTCACACAGAGGTGGTGGGCCAAGTAACACTTGGGCTAGTCACACAGAGCTGGTGTGCCCAGCCACCTTGGGCTAGTCACACTGCTTCCTGAGCAGAAACTGTCTAGCAACACCCTGTTGCTCACCTACATTGAGAACCTAGGGCCTCTGAAAAAAATTCCAAAGGTCATAGAAATCAGGCTCCATTCAACTTCTCCTGACACATGATATGCAAATGACGTACTCGGGATAGGCATGAAGTCTAGAAAGGGGCCTGGAGTGCACACACATCAGCATGTGCTTGTGTGTTTAGGGAGAAAGGACGAAGGGAAAGAGATAGAGAAGGGGAGAGAAAGGAAGGCCCTGGCAGGGAGGTGGCATCTAGGGGGGACCACAGAGGGGGAGGGGCTTGGCAGGCCACTTACCCCACCTGGTGGATGTGCATGCCCTTGTTGGTTGGGCTGGCTGGGGCTGACTGTGTGAGAGAGGATGTATCCAGGATTCGCTGGGGCCGGGCGTTCATTGTGGCCTAAGAGAGCAAAGGAGAAATGACAAGGGATTTCAGAAGCCCTCAGTGAGACACTCTCAAGGGTGACAGAGGACAAGGGGCTGCTCTTTCACTCACCACAGCCTATGAGGCTCAGGCTGGGGAGCAGTCTCGGCAGAAGCTCTAGCAGCTGAAATATGAGGGCTCAAGGCTCCTCCCCTGTTTCAAGGCCACCTGGGGCTAGTCCTCAGTATTGCCCTCCTCTTATCTGAGAGTCATGAGGTGGCCCTTTCAGGGGTCCAGACTGGCTCTGTCCCAGGGGAAGCAGCTGCAGCTCAGGCAGGTATACTGAGGGCTCAGGAAATGCTGTTGTGTGTCTGGAGTGGTACATCACCTGACAGCCCAGAACTCTGGCTGCTGGTCAGTCACAAATGTCCTGTATTCCTCAAAGGGGTCTGTGAAAACCAAGGGGGCAGGAGAGGTAGAGTATGGGAGCCTCACTTTCCCCAGAACAAACCACTCCTGATTGATGTAACTATCTTAAAGCCCTCATTGCTGGATTGGGTGTGGCTTGATGGCTGAGCACAGAATTAGCATATAACAGATCCTAGGCTCCACCCCCAGAACCAGATAAAGATTGTGACACACACATATACTTTCTCTCTCTCTCTCTCTCTCTCTCTCTCTCTCTCTCTCTCTCTCTCTCTCTCTCTCTCTCTCTCTCTCTCTCTCTCTCTCCCTCTCTCTCTCTCTCCCTTTCCTTCATGTTTACATACTACGAGGATGCATACATTCATTTCCAGGGCAGGCAATGACTAGGGAAAAGGGTAAACTGGTATAGTGGGGTGAGGCAGGTTGAAGGTCAGGAAGCCGACTCGGCAGCTGGCTTCCACGGAGTCCTAGGTGGTCTCTCTGTACTTACAATCTAGGGGAAGACATGACCTGGCCTGTTTTTAATTTTTACTTTTCAGAGGCAGGTTCAATCAGTTCTTTAAATGTAGCCCTGTGGGAAGGAAGATCACAGCATGTTCTGTGCACATCGTTCACAAACATCTGCAGGGTCTGAGCTCTTATGTAGGAGTTTCCCATCAGCCTGAGGTACAGCATTCAGGCCAGGGCTTTGGTCAGTGTTGGTACTGCTGACTGCGTGTCTGTCAACAATACTCCTGTGCCAAGGTGGCTACTGACCTCTCTCTCAAAACTGTAGCAGACTGTGTGGCTGCTGGAATGTGCTCTGCTCTTCAGAGAGCTGGGACAGCTTTACAAAGGCCCAGTGATGTCATGGCCCCTCTATTAGCACAGGACCAGCAGGCTGTGTCACCTAGGAGCTCAGGGGAGAAGGTGAACCCAAGGAACCTTTAGCTGGAAAAGCACTGCTTGGGGGGGGGGGCGATAACTGTTTAGACATCTTACATTTCTAAATCACTCAGTCACTACCTGGAACACCATCCCTATAGTGTCACAATCAGACACAAACCATTTATACAGACAGCTTCCTTTTCCCAGACAACCCTTGACTTTATTCTAATATAAGTAGCAAATGAAGCTTGAACCAGTCATTAAAAGATGCATTGCATTTTAACTGCAAGAGTAGTAGTGTGTGTTTCAAAAATGTTTGCTTGGTACTTAAAGGCTGCTCTACAGACATCCCTTCCCTGAGCCCTAGCCTGACAGCCACACAAGTCCTCAAGCCTACAAGGGAAAAAAATCTAAGTGTAGACTTTGCCTTCTCAAAACTTCTAGAGCATAGCAGCAGGTGATGGGAGACAGAAGCTTTACAAGGTAGGTCTCTGAAGAACTCAGGCTCTCCCTGCCCAGGGCACAGGAATGAGTGTTGCAGGGGACAGAAATGGACCCATGGTTTCTAGCTTGGCAGGAACCTGCCAGACAACGCAAGTGTTCTCTACCCATGGCTGCTGCAACAAGAATCATTTGTCGTTCAGAGCCCTGTAAGAGACTGGCCTGCTAGGGAAGGGTGCTGGTGACTTCTGGTGGCATACTGGAAGCCATTCTTGCTTGGGGCTCAGTGCTCTTACAATTTTCCAAAAGAATGTCAGAAGTACATCAGACTTCTGTACAAGTCAGAGTCAAACACAGGAGGGGATCTCAGAAACCTGGCAGTGAATATCCCCACCTAGCCTCACTGGTCTGGGATTGGTACTCCTGAACAAGGCTGCCTGGTGAGGGAAGGGCATTTTGGAAGTGGTGCTCAAGTACTGACTGTCAATGGGAAGCAGGGGACAGGGAGGGAGAGTCTTACTAACCCTTCAGGCTGGCCTTGTACCCATGGTTCTCCTGCTTACACCCCCTTGAGAAGCTAAGCTGTAACATGCTTAATGGAACAATGTTTGTAGTTTTATTTGAGCCATCTATTTATTTAATGTTAGGCTGTCCTTGAACTTCTGACCCTCTATCTTCCAATTCCTGGGTGTTGGGATTACAGGTTTGCACAACCACTCCTAGTTTCTGTGATTCTGGGGATGGGCCTGTGGTTTTGTGAATGCTAGGTAAACACTCTACAAAGAGCCACATCTCCAGCCCAGTGGAACTTTCCTTCAGTGGAGCATTTGAATATGGCCCTGAAAATCTCAGTCTTCATTTCCTTAGGCCATGTGACTCTTCACCCTGGTTAAGGATTACTGTCTAATCTGCAGAGTCTGCACAGGTCCTGTTGGGAAGGTGTGGCTCCTGGAAATCCAGAGGCTGTTACCACCCTTCCGGGGAGTTTACATGCATTTACATTTCTCTCACTGTAGTATCTGAGCACCCACGCTTGGTGCTCTCTGTACCCCTATCTTCTTCATCCTCAGAACAAGAGAGGGCAGAGGCCAGAGCTGATGGCAGCACAGCAGGCTCCAGAGGCCAGAGCTGATGGCAGCACAGCAGGCTCCATGGAGCTGTTCTCTACACTTTCAGAAGGAGAAGTAGGAATGAGATCAGGCTGTCACTGTCAAGCAGTGTGGGTTCTTTCAGACGTAGCTAGTAGCAACTTCCATATTTGAATGCAGAATTCTAGGGGGCATTTCACAGTAATAAGGCCATTGTGACTCTGATAAACAAAAATTTGGCCTCAGAGTTAAATAATGCAAAATAGGTTCATTTCTTTATAAAGTGAAATATAATCTCTTTAGTTCCTAGAGGAGAAAATAAGGCATCTTTTAAAATTAAAATTATGACATACACACAAAAAATTTACATAATGTTTATGTTCCTGAATTCGTCAGTAGTGCTTTTGCTAAACACACACACACACACACACACACACACACACACACACACACACACATTCTCCCAAGGGCAGCCCATGCTGGTCTCTGAAACCTTGGCTGTGGTGTGCCTCCAGCTGTTGGCATGTGCACACTTTGATTTGAGTGCTCCTTTGCTGGGGGCTCAGTGTCCTTACAGAGTGCTGCCCTGAGAGAGCTAGGCTGCTTCTCAGGTGGCCGGAGCTGGCTACCATGGCAGGTAGTAGTCCGGGAGGCACATTCCTTTACAGTGGAGAGTATGGGCCCTCCCAGCTCGGAGCTGCAGCCATGAAATACAACCTCAAAGCCCAGGCCTAGGAGGTCAAAGCTGCCCCCTACTGTTTTGTGCACTTGAAGCTCTTAAAAAAATACTGTTTAACACCCAAGGCTGTGTCTGCAGCACTGAACTTATAGTCATGAATTCAATATCAGGCACCAGGATTACAGTGTTAAATAATTCAGGCACAGTATCTGTAAGGGCAAATACATCAATGCACTAAAAGATAAATACAGAGAGCTGTGTCCTGACTCGCCGTGACCAATATACTCTAGATGCTGAGCCAACCAGGTAAGAAGGTCCCCAGTACAAGTCCTAAGCTGTGCAGCAGTGTTAAGCATGGCAGTCAGGAGGCTCCTTGTGCCTCCAAGGGTGAAGACTAAGCCATCAGAGTGCTTTGTGCCAGGAACTGTGATGAGGGAACAGAACTGCCTACATACGTTAAACAACAGAGATTTAATGTCCACATCAACTACACTAGAAATAATTTTTTAAACACCCAAGCTTGAGGGACCCACATGATGGAAAGGGAGAAGCAATTAAGTTCCCCCTGTCCTCTGATCTCCACAAGTGCTGTGGCCTGGGCACACAGACATACCCACACACACCTCAAATAAAAATGGAATAAAGATCCAGCCTGAAGCTGTACAGGACTGGAGCCGCTGGAACACACTAGGGTAGTGCTAAGGAGTAGACGGGCCTCTCCTAACAAGCAGCGGGTGGGCGTGGCTCTCGGGACCTGCTGCTGTGCTTGAACCAGGAAGGCAGCCTTTCCTCCAGCCAGGTCCTTACCAGGCAGGCCCTCAGCAGCCAGGCCCTCAGCTTTCTTCCCCTCTTTGTTTCCTGTTTTCCTTTTGCCTAACTTCCTTGGCCTCACAGCATAATGTGCAACAAATACAAACTGTAATTAATTTTCTATTAAACAATAAAACCTTTAGTTTTTCACTGGGCCAGTGCCTGGTACCACAGAGGGTAGACGGAGCAAGCTGGGCTATCCCAGGCTGGGCACACTCAACATTTTGGCATTCAGTTGGAAGATTATGGGCAGTAAAAACAGCAAAATTTCTATTGTTCCAAAATGTCTATGCGAAGGATGCCCGGAAGTGTGGCTTCATCTTGAATCTAAAGCCCAGAATGCACTCTGTGGTATACCCAGGGCTGCTGCAACAGAAAGATGAGACTGTCCACTGCAGCTGTTTAAAAGCTGGGTGCAGGGAGGCTGTTACTACCACGCGTGACACTATCAGGAGCTGAAGAAGTAGCAACTGCAGTCAGCGAGACATTTTGATCTGCCAAGGAGGAGCCGGCGTCAGGCGCCCAAAACACATCTGCAGTGAAGAGCTGGCAGCAGCTGCAGCTGCGGCTGCAACAATGACTCCTGCGTTAGGCAGACAGTACCAGGGCAGGGCTCCATACATCACAGGAATAAACAGGGTTAGACTGAGAAAGCCACAGATCCTGCTCCTTTCCCACCTAAGTAACCCTTGAACACCAGGCATGGGCCCTTTCCTTGCAAACTCAAAATTTTATGAAAAAGTTATAAGACGTTTTAGTCATATGAATGACTTCTAGTTTGTGCCACTTATGTAAGCTGAACTGTCTAACTTAGTAAACACATAGAGAAACATCAAACAAGTGTTTTCATGTACAATGGCTGGTAGATCCTTCAGAGATGGGGAACAGAAACCACCATCCCAGCTTATGGGGTAAGTGGCTCCCAGCAGTGTCCACCCACAGAGCTCAGAGGGAATCCAGCAGTGTCCACCGACAGAGCCCAGAGGGAGTCCAGTAGGAGCCCAATGCTTTAAGGGTAAGACCCTGGGAAAAGGTCAGGGCAGAGAGGAGATGGGATTTGCAGAGTAGAGTACAGGGGAGATGGGAGCTTCCAGGCCACAGGGAGGTTCTCTGAACTTCTGACTGATACTCTTCAGTCTTGGGATTCAGCCAAATTCTCATAAAAAGGAATGGGAAGAGGTACTAACCCCCCAAAAAGACTGTGCTTTGCTACCTTAAGAAATGAGAATAAAAAAAGCTCAAAACAGAAGCAAGTGAAAGAACATGTCAACTGGTAGTGAAAACAACAGAGAAATCAGTGAGCATAAAGCCCAGGAGATGAGGAGGGAAATCACTACGGACCATATAGGAAGGTCATGAAAAGATAATGGCAGCCTTCAATTTAATTGCATCTGAAGCTGCAATGCAAGTATTACAAAGCTCTAAATTCAAAACGTTGGCTTAAAGTTGTTTATTTTTTCAAGCCATTGCGTAGGTAGGTCTGGATATCCCTGGAGCTCCTGTTTGAATATTTAGACGGAAGCAAAGCTGTGGGCGCTTCAGTGACAATCTCTCATACACATACCTTGTAAGCAATGCTGTTGAGGACTCTCATGGCTAAATCAGAGACATCTGGGTAGGGGTCGGCAGCCAGGTGCAGCAAGACTCTCCAAATCTGTGTGTAGACACTGTTAAAGGAAACTCCTACAAGAGAGAAACAGGAGGTATTTTAGTAGCAAGTAGCTCCCTGTGCATGTGATGGTGGCTTCTGAAGTAGTTTATTTCCCATGCTGTCAGGAAAGAGAACCTTAGAGAGCTGGCGTTACAAGAAGCTTCCCAGTGCTGCTGCTCAGCATGACGGCTAAGCAAGTGAAGACTCTTGCCATCGAGCCTGATGACCCAAACTCAACTGGAACCCACACTGTGAAAGGGAGGACTGACTCCCTCTTACCACCACATGCATAGCACACCTGCATTCACTCATTCTCACTCACATACACACACACACACCATCACATGCATAGCACACCTGCATCCACACATACATATACACACACACACACACCACCACCACCACATGCATAACACATCTGCATTCACACACACACACACACACACACACACTCACCACCTCATGCATAGCACACCTGCATTCACACACATACACACACACACTCACCACCACATGCATAACACATCTGCATTCACACACATACATACACCACTACATGCATAGCACACCTGCATCCACACACACATACACACACACACACACACACTACCACCATATGCATAACACATCTGCATTCACACACACTCACACACACTCACCACCACATGCATAGTACATCTGCATTCACACACACTCACATTCACACACACACAAACACTAAACATACTCAATGACACATGCTGACACGTACACAAACACACACACATAAACACTAACACACACTGATACATATACACAGACACACATTCTTTCATACACACAGAGACAACACACACGAAGTTAAAAAGAATTCTCTTTTCTGGTAAATAAGATTTATCACATATGTCTCATGTTCACCCCCCATTTGAAACAGGGTCTCATTGTATACCAAGGCTAGCTGGGACTCACTGTATGATTAGTGAATTTACAGAACTCCACCTGCCTCTGTCTTCCTTGTGCTGGGCGGGACTGAAGGTGTACACCACCATGCTTGGCAGGTCCCATCTTTTGAGGATGGTGCTTTCTAAAGGAAAATGTATAAAAATGGTCTGCACTTGGATAACTTCGTTGGTTGAAGAATACCACCTAGTTCCCACGCATATTTCCTCCCCTGTTCTAGGTTCCTAGACGATGCCATGACCAGCTGTACAGTTCACGTGGGATGCACGGCTTTGTCCACAGCCTATTCTATGTGGACTTTGTGTCTGTGACTTGTTGAGCTCCACGTGTCTACTCTTTAGTGATTGCTGACCTGTGTGGTCATCAATAGATGGGAAGTGAATCCAACTTCCCTTCCATTACTCCTGCATTGTGTAGGGTGAAGCCTGAGTCACGGCAGCCATATAAACCCACTCACTCAGAGGGTGCCGAGGCCAAGAGGGCTGCCCTCAGCTTCTGAACACACAGCTTCTCTTTTGAACTGACTAAAGCATTGCCACCTATCACTGAGGGCTAAGCCTTAAGACAGGGATTTAAAAATAATTACTTAATTTTAAAAAATGGTGTATGTGTATGTGTGTGTGTGTGTGTGTGAGTGAGGGTAAGTATGTGCACTATGTACATGTAAGAACCAAGAGAAGTCAAAAGAGACATCAGATCCCTGGATCTGGAGTTATGCGTCTGGGGTGCTGAGAATGGAGCCCAGATCTCCTGCAAGAGCAGTGAGAGCGCCTAACCATTAAGCCATGGGTCCAGAGGGGACAGGCATCTCTATAAGGTGACAACTCAGAACTGCAGAGATCTTACGGTGGCACCGTGGGCACCGAGCACTCACAGGTGTGGACTCAGCGAGTCCAGGACTCATGAAGGCACGTGTGCCAGGAGACCTAGGTTGTGGTAAGCTTGGATGTGGTGGAGGAATGTAGCCTGGGTTGACCAGTGGCAAGGACAATCCAAGCAAAGCAGTCTGCTCACTTTGTGCTCTCTCATGTGGCTACAGCTCAGAAGCCATGGACCGACATTTCAACTTAAATCCTGTAGTTCCAAACAATGGGCTAGATTTACAACTAAAGTCTAAGAAAACTAGTACAATCAGCTCAGACTCTCTCTGGGCGAATGTCCTCAGATCTAATTTCCAACTCTGAGGTATGGAGTTGCCAAGCAGCAGCTCTCTCTCTGTGCCTTTCTGAGAGGAGAGGAGGAGGTGGCTTTGAGTGTGCTCCAGAGACAGGTCTCCCACTGACACATTCAAGAAGGAAAAGATGTCACATGTTCTGCATTCAGTTTCACCTGAGACAGGGGACTGGCCCCTCCAATGGAGCTGGCAGCCCCTCTCTAAGCGACAGCAAGTGCTCACATAGCTACCTCTGGTGCTTTCAGGCATCCTCCAGGGGAGTGACATGCCGCATAGGAAACAGCTTCCTGCAAAGCTCAGCTGGCATGTGACACCAAACCGTAAGGGATCATGATGCTTACGGAGAACTGTGTGACTCAGATGTCTGACCAACCATCACAGACTGGGGAAGGGGATGGGAGAGAGTAACCGTAGCAGACTGGGGAGACTGGTGCATGACTAATGCGGGCTCTGCTCAGCCGTCCAGCAGCTTACTGACCAAACTCAAGACCACACTCACCAGACACAGCTAGAGCTCCTAAACTGAACAGAGTAGGTGGTCACAGGTAGAGTGCCAGAGCCCCTGTGGCCTCATGGGCTGGGGTGACAGATACAGAATCCTCTGGGGAGTCATATAGAATCAGGAGCTCCAGAGAACACTGCCAGAAAGGCCTAACAATGTGCAGGACACAGGAAGGGAGACACTTGTAAATATTACTGTTTAGTTTAAAGCAACTGTTTCTTTTTTTTTTTTTCTCATTAAACTTGTTTTAATGGGTCTCAAAATTCTGTGACAGATTTTTGGTCAAGTTGTTTCCATTAAAAAGTACGGATTTTGAAAACTAGTAACTTAAAACTGCCACACACACAAAAAAAATGGTCCACAAAACATTCTTTCCTTCTGAAGGTTTTACGATGCATTGTTATCATTAACCAGTCTTTTACTATTAAACTTAAATGGCCAATTGAGACAAACAGTTCTGAGACCGTTCTTCCACCACTGATTAAGACTGGGGTGGCAGGTGTTAGGGATACTATTCATTTAGCCTTCTGAGCTTTCTGGGCAGACTTGGTGACTTTTTCTGGGCAGACTTGGTGACTTGCAACTGTTTCAATTACCTGGTTGACTTCATAGATCTTGAGTTCTGTATGATACTGTGTAGCAGAGAACACAACCTCTAAGCTTTACCACCATCTGATTGTGATGGGAAGCACAATTTTTTTTTCTTTTAGTGGAAAGCAAAGCTGTGATTACAAATTATGTCTTGATTTCAGGTCAGCCTTGGCTTGCCAGGAGTGATTCTCCCTGGCTCCTTGCCAAATGAACTACTCTGTCCTTTTTTGTTTGTTTGCTTTAGAGCTTTATTGTAGAAAAACAGACAGAGAGCGCCAGAGAGCGAGAGAGCGAGCAAGAGAGAGAGAGAGAAAGAGAGAAAGAGAGAGAGAGAGAGAAAGAGAGAGAGAAAGAGAGAGAGAGAGAGGGAGAGAGGGAGAGAGAGACAGAGACAGAGAGAAAGAGAAAGTAGAAAAGTAGAGGCCAGCCATAGCCATGCGGAGAGAGAGGGAGCAAGAGGTGAGAGTAAGAGACAAGAAAGAGAGTAAGAGAGCTGGTGAGATGGCTCAGCGGGTAAGAGCGCTAACTGCTCTTCCGAAGGTCCTGAGTTCAAATCCCAGCAACCACATGGTGGCTCACAACCATCTGCAATGAGATCTGATGCCCTCTTCTGGTGTGTCTGAAGACAGCTATAATGTACTTGCATATAATAAATAAATAAAAAAAAAAGAAAGAGAGCAAGAGCTTAAGAGCAACTGCCCTGTCTTAACATCTCCAAAATACAACCTGCCACCCTCACACACAGATTAGAACGCATGGGGAGGTAAGGACACTGGGTTCTGCTCAAAGCAGAGGCAGGTAGGAACTGGGCCTGGCCTGCAACTTGCTACTTGCTAAGCCCTAGAAGGGCCAAGGATCTATTCTCATGTTTAGACTAGAAGTAATAAAAGACCATGATGTTCTAGGACTGATTTTCAGAGCAGTGGCCAGTTTTCTGAATAGCATATGGTGAAGTGCAGTCTCTCAGAGCTCTGCACCTGTCTCTGAACCTCAGAGCCCTATTGTGAAAGGACTGTATAGATACCAGGCTACAAGTCCTCATCTGGGGCTCGAAGAGCTGGCAGAGTGAGGTCAGGTCCTCTGATGATCTGGAAATGGCCAAGACTTCTGCCAGTCTTTAGAAACATAGGTCCCAAGGCTGGGGGAGTGGCAGTGGTGATGGTGATGGTGGCAGTGGCTGGCAATGGTGAGTAGTGGTAGTATGTAGTGTGTGTGTGTGTAGTAGTAGCGTGTGTATGTGTCCTCTGCATTTGTTCTTTCTGGTGCTTCAGAGTAAATCCAGTGACACCTTCCCTTCTGAGTCTACACTGTTGGCATGATGGAACCTTTGAGGATGACCCACTGCTCTGGCATCCCATCTGTGTGGCTGTAACTGCTTCCCCCAGTAACCCTGGAACATCTGCATAGTCTTTGTAGTTGACCTCAGTATCCTTGTATGACCCACTAAGCTTTAGTCACCTCACTCTGTGGTGCTGGGGAACTACAGTAGGGACTGTGTGTGATAGGCGAGCACTCTACCACTGAGCTACATTCCTGGCATTAACTTTCTCCAGCAAATCCCTTCTGGATTTCTTTCAGTCAGGCAGATACCAGTGTAGTCTCTACCTGTTAGTGCACACTCAGTGCCTCACCAGATCACTGCTATGGGCCAGGATAAAAAGGCTCGTTGTGCTTTCTGAGTCTTTGACAAGAGGAAAATAGGGAAGAACAGAGGTGACTAATGGCTGTCTGTCACCTTAATGCTGATTGACCAGTCCTCACAGGGGCTCGTGGCTGATGTCTTCTCCCTGGAGTCACCCCGCCCCTGTCTGAGTGGCAGAAGCTTGGGATCTCATCCCCGACCCACTACTGTCTCCCAGGCTTAGGCTCCGGGGTTGCTGGCTCTCACCTGAACACATACAAGAACGGGGCTCTGGGCTGGCACTGTGGGCGAGGGTGAGGGTGAGGGAAGCTCTGTGCTTCTTACTCTTCCTTCTCTCAGCTTAACATCAGCTCTACCTTGGATCTGTTACCATGGTGATGTATTTTCAACCCGTTACAAAATGTCACTGCTCAGCAGAGTTGTAAAAACCCTGTCCCTGTCCTCTGAGGCTCCCAGTGGCTTTGAAGTGAGACCATACCCTTCTCTCTTGGCATGAGTCTCTGATGAAGGAAGAGGCGACAGGCAGGAAGGCAGGTATATACAGTGGCACCACTTTGCCTCCTGGGGTTGGAGCTTTGGCAGGGCATTTGTGGACAGGGCTCTGAGTTGTGTGGGCATGGGCTTTGTGCACAGCGGGCACCACTGCCAAGGGTTAAGGAGGGTGCTGTAGAGCGGACCCACGGATACCCTGGACACGGGCCACCACACCCTCTTCAGATTCTTTCCACTCTGGGCTGACCTATGCTCATGAGGGAGCCTCAGGAACACAGGGAGTGAGATAGAAGGCTAGGACAGGCAAGGCTGCTCACTGCATACAGCAGCAGGAAACAACTCTAGGACCAGCAAGATTGCTCAGTCAGCAGAATGTACTTCTGGTATAAACCTGATAAGCTGAGTCAAACCTCCAGAATCCATGTAAATGTAGAAGGAAAGAACTGACTCTACAAAGTTGTCCTCTTACCTCCATGTAAAATACGTTATGGCATGTAGATACCCACAACATATCACACACACATCCAATAATAATAATTAAAAAACAAAAAACTCTTGAGAAATTTGATAATAAAAACGACAGCATGAGTCTTGGTACAGTTGTTTTCAAGACCATGAAAACAGCAGTGCTGCTCTGTCAAGGAGGACCCACCCTTGCAAGACCCCTTGCTCTGAGCCCTAGAGCTTGCATCAAGTCTAACAGGGGCTAGATGCTAGCCCAAGGAACACACTGTTAGAGCTGGCAAGCTGAGATCCTCACTGAAGGAAGGTGTGAGCCCCCTCTTGTCTAGATCTACTGAGTGCAGCCTCACCTGGCATGCCAGAACCTCCCATGGTCCACAGACAGGTACGTGGTGCAGTTAGATCAAAGGCACATGTGTACCATAGGGAAAGAGGCCAGGAAAAGGGAAGGAAGGAAGGAAGGAAGAAAGGAAGGAAGGAAGAGAGGAAGGGAGGAAGGAAGGGAAGGAGAGAGGGAAGAAGGTAGGGAAGGAAGGAAGGAAGGAAGGAAGGAA
>NW_022196911.1:116335612-116441621 GCF_008632895.1 Mastomys coucha | reverse complement strand
AGAGAGGGGAAGGAGGGAGGGAAGAAGGGAAGGAAGAAGGAAGGAAGGAAGGAAGGAAGGAAGGAAGGAAGGAAGGAAGAAAGGAAGGAAGGGGTAACTAGGGGATCCATGTGGTCATCGGGCAAGCAGACTGAGAACAAGAAGAGCAGTGATGTGGAAGATCCACATATGCACTGGCCTGGGTCAGGCCCTGCTAAGCCAGATGACCACAGAGCCAGAGAGCAGGTTACCTCAGGGAACACTCTGGTAAAGCAGAGATGGGAGGGGCACAGGATAGGGCATCTGAAAGGGAGCTGCTCTTGTGTGAACAGGTGTAAGCGTGTGCTCCAGGTTGCTATGGTTTTAAAACCTCTTCTGCAATATGCAGAGAAAGGGGCTAAAGAGAATGCTATTCTTTGGTTGAAATGAACAGAGAAAGTGGCTTTAAATAGGCAAGTGTTGTGAGTAATGGATTCGGCAAGCTATGAGTCTTAGCCTGACATAAGCTCCGAGGCCTCTATGTGGGCGCTGACCAGGGAGGAAGCCGGCCGGGAAGCCTGCTGCTTTCTTCTCCTTCCCAGAATCTACTCACTTTCAAACTTTGTTTTTTTCCTCCTTCAAATTTTGTTTTTTTCTTTTGTGTGTATAGGTGCCATGTCTACATGTATCTATGTACCATGTATGTATCTGGTGCCTACATGGCTAGAAGGGGGTATCAGATTCCCTGTAACTGGAGTTACAGACATGTAGGAGCTCCCATATGGGTAATGGCAACCAAACCTGAGTCCTCTGCAGCAGCAGCCAGTGCTCTGAATCACTGAGCCATCTCCAGCTGCAATCCCATCCAAATGTCCAAGATGAGAATGATATACAGATACAGACACACACATCACACACATACATACTACGTACTCACACACACTCTCTCACACACACACATACACACTACACACTCACACACACACTACATATTCACACACATACTTACACACACACCACACACACTATACTCACACACTCTCACACACACACTCACATACACTCACACTCACATACACTCACACACACTCACACATACTCACATACACCACACACATACTCACACACACATACACACACTCACACACACACACTCACACAACACACGTTTAGTTTAGGGCCCCAGCAGACAGTGCATAGCAGCTTCTACAGGAGCCCAGACTTGTGTTCTTCATCTTCCTCTCCTACCCTTTCAAACATTGGGATCTATGCGGTGTCACTTTCTCACACTGATTTGTAAGCTGGTGTGTGTCCTTAACCCTGCCATCTCCAAGATCAAAACTGAGGACAACACTGGTATTCACTTGTCAGATAAGAAGGTTGAGCTGGCCTGTGACAGGCCCTGGCTCCCAGCCCTTGAGCCTGCGGAAGCTTCCAGGGCCCCAGGCTACACTGTGCATGTCACACAGGGTCTCATCAAGAAGAACCACATGAGAAGTGTGGTGGACCTAGGGCTTACATTTCAACTCCACAGTCTGAGGATGAGCACAGGTGCACAGCAAGAAAAATCAGCTAATTCTCAACTCCTGTGTGATGTTAGCAAAGTCCAGGGTTACCACTCACGGCGAATCGCAGAGAACGCTGGCCACTAAACCCCAGTTTCTAGGCAGTGAAGGGTCAAGCTGCTAGTCTGAGTAGAGGTTTAGCAGGTGAGCACTGAGAGCCCTTCAGGATGACTGACACCCTCTGCCTAATGCAATAGGCTCCTGACCTCCCACTGCTTCCTGTAGGGCTCTCGTGGGCACTGGGCCAGTGAGCATCATCCTTGGCTTCTCCCTACCAGAAAACAGAGCACCCGCTTCATCCTGGTTGAGATAAGCAGGATGTCTTAGCTGAGAGCCACAGCTCCACACTGCCAGGGTCTAGCACACAGGAGGAATGCAACGAAAGACAGATGGACTCATCTGGCAGCCTTCCTGCCTGGCAGAGCCAGCAAGCTCACATAGCCCTGGACCAGCCTGTAAAATACAGTCCCATTGCAAAATGCTCTCCTCACTTCTTCAAGCTCCAGTTAATTCCTATTCTTTCGCATCCAGTAGAGAGAGTTTTGGCTCATATTCTGACCAAAGGAAGGTGTGTGCTGTTTTGCATAGAGCAAACCCTTGCTTGGCAAGGAAGATATGCAGGCATCAGAAAAAGGATGGAGTGAGGACTCACCTATGAGGGAGTTGAGTGCTGAATAGGAGCTCACACGCCGCATCTTGTCGATGGTCTCGAAGGACAGGATGTACTCCTCATTCTCAGGGCTTCCCAAGGTGCTGCTGGCACTACTGCTTGTGCTGAGGTTCCCAGGAGAGAAGGCCACTGAGCTGCCCGCTGGCCAGAATATGACAGGAAGGAAGTCAGGTCTTACAGTGAATGGCCTGTCTGAGATGTGAGCTTTCTGCACAGTGGGTACATACACACACAGAGAAGCACACTAATAGACATGTGTGTGCATAAACTGGTGGACCCTCTCCCTGGAACTGAGATCCTGAACAGTCACACTCTGGCCTGATTGGAGGAGGTAGGTATCGTGACCTGACTGATCTGGGTATTCAGCTCACGTCTAGAAGGAAGATTCTGGCTCAAGAACAGCTGGTTGCTTGTCACTCTGGCACACAAGACATCAGGGCCCATATTCTGGAGGGCAGGGTCAAGGGGCACAGTAGCATTTTGATAAATGTCTGTAGAGCACACTGAACCTCCCCACCCCAAATCCTGGATTCTGGAATCTTACACTCTTCCGTCAAGCTCAGGTTCTGCAAAGATTTGTTCAGGTTCCTAGCTGTGGTGACAGCTCGGATGTTCCCATAGGAGCTCACTGACCGGAGTCTGGGGGTGCATGGGCTGTCTCGAACTGGGGTCAAGCTCCCTCCCTCTAGGAAAGAGGGGGAAAGGAAAGAGTTAGCAATGGGTTTCAGGACGGGAGCAGGGTGAATGTCTGGAGTCTGCACCCATGGCAACAGGGACAGTTGGTGTTTCTGAGACAAGAATGAACGTAGAAAGGCCTCCCTGTCAGTCACCTGGTGAGTGCAGGCCTCAGTTGGCCAAAGGTACTGTTTGTAGACATGTGAGTATTAAATCCCAGGAGAGCATGGGCCGGAAGGCAAGAGTAGCTCTGTGTTAGGTGGCATAGGCAGTGAGAGTGGTGCTCAGCACCCTGCGCCTGGCAGGACCCCCAGCCTTCTGGCAGCTGCCCCTCCACCTTACTGCTGTTTCCAGGCAGCCAGCTCGGGCTTCACTTCACTTCCTTCCCGAGAGACTGAGAGGAGGCATGCTTTGTTATGAATCACGAGTCTCCTCACTGTGGTCGGGAGGGAGGGAGGGAGGGGCGATGAAACAGAACACAGATGACTGTACTCTCCAGCGAAAAGGACAAATATGAGAAGAGATGCTTCCTATCCTGACTCACGGAAACATGAGGCCAACAACAATGTGATTCAATTACTCATCACAGGAAGACAGCTAATGTTCTTTTCAGCACGCCCCACTGCAGAGGTCTGCCATCTTTCAAGATGTCCCCAAATTTGTATTCCAAGAAGGGTAAGAAGTAAGGGGAGGAATAAGGTCAGCACGGCCCTTTTCCTATGTGTGTACTCTTCTGAAGGCCTGAGACAACAGGAGCCCAAGGGCTACTCACACCGAATCAGAAAGCCACCCCAGGCCCCTGATGGTTCTGCTGAAGGCCAGGAAGGAGGCCCCAGGCTCGCAGAAGCGGCTGTACCTGTGGCTGCTGGCGAAGGCAAGGGGTAGTTCTTCTCCTCTTCCATGAACTGCAGGGCCACAGTGCAAAAATTGCTCTCATATTGAACTACAAGGTGACTCAGAGCCACCACCAGCTCCTGCAGAGAGGGAGAAGTGACAATTACATCCACAGAGGCAGGAAATTGACTGGGCAGCAGATCCACACACTAATGCCTAAGTCGACTCCAGGAAGCAGCCGGTTAGAACAGGGCTGCACAGCTGGGAGCACAAGTGTAGAGGAGGTGGGGGCTGTGGAGGCAGCAGGCCAGTGGCTGTCGAGGGGAGTCTCCCAAAGCAGGCACAGCCGCCTTCGTCTGCTCACTCATCGCTAGGCACCAATTATCAGTCCAAGGCTTTCTGAATGTGAGTTGTATTCCTTGGAATATTTAAGATTAGGCTTCTGACCCTGTCTGAGGCTGAAACTGCCCCTCTCTCTCTTTTTTTTTTAAAGATTTATTTATTTATTTATTTATTATATGTAAGCACACTGTAGCTGTCTCCAGATGCACCAGAAGAGGGCATCAGATCTCATTACGGGTGGTTGTGAGCCACCATGTGGTTGCTGGGATTTGAACTCATGACCTTCCAAAGAGCAGTCAGTGCTCTTCCCTGCTGAGCCATCTCACCAGCCCGAAACTGCCTCTCTTGATCCTACCTGATGGATAGGTGGGAACAGTTGATAAGCTGAAGCATTCTTTTTAATTAATTAATTAATGAATTAATTATCCTGACCACAGTTTCCCCTCCCTTCTCTCCCCTCAGTCCTTACCCTGCATCTCTCTTCACCTACTCCTCTCCCACTTCTCTTCAGAAAAGGGGAGGCCTCCCATGGATATCAGCCAGCCCTGGCATTAAGCTGCAGCAAGACTAGGCACATGCTTTCCTACTGGGGCTAGACGAAAAGCCCAGTAGGAGGAAAGGGTCCCACAGACAGGCAACAGAGTCACAGACAGCCCCTCCTCCTGCTATCAGGAATCCCGCATGAAGACCAAGCTACATACCTATAACATGGGGCTTAGGTCAGTCCCATGCAGGTGAGGGGAGGGCTGAGGAAGAGACTACTGGGAGACATGACTAGAATCGGGAGATGGTGGTGGTGATGGTGCCACGTCTCTAGGATAAGCTGGAAATCCAGGGCATAGGAATCTATGAGGGTGAAGCATTTTTACAGCAAGCAAGAAGCTAGCTAGCTATAGTGGGTTCCAGTCACTATGAATGAGAAAAAGGCTTGAATTAAAATGACAACTAGACCTCAGTGCCTGAGTCTGAGGAGACAGGATTTACACAGTTTATGATAGTTTAGCACCACAACTTAAACATTTATAGACAGAAAGGCAAAAGGGAGCAAATGGGATGTGGGCTTGTGACCATGAGCATTGGTCTCTGTGAAGAGAGAGCTGTCTGCAGAGAACTAAGGTCTGCTGGAGACACTCTTGCTTGCTCCACACAGCCCTGCCCTGAGGCTCCTGAGGTGCTAACAGCCAGGTCTCCTTGGGCTGATGTTCTCTCACCTCAACTGCACACCCTTTTTTGCTTCTCCCATCTCTCTTAGCTCCAGGCTGATCTTCCAATAGGTTTGTATGTGCCCCACAGCCTCAAGCTTACCATGAATGTGATGGGAAACTGCTTTGCACTTAGACCCACTGCAGCTTCCCAATTACACCCAGGGACCCACAGCTCACGTCACTCAGGCCAGAGGTTTGCATTGGTCTCTGCCTCTCCTTCAACATCCTCAGATGCTGAGGTAGACTAGACCAAAGGTGAGGGCCAACTGAGTCTTCCCAGACACTGTCAACTGAGGCTGGTGGCCTCCTGAAGCTGCCTGACCCATCAACGGAGCTAATCCTCTCTATCTGTGCCAGGGACCCCACAAGCTGGTACCCACTGGGCCCCTCTGGGGAAGAAGAGTCTCCATCAGTCTAGAAACCTCCCATTCTTCCTTTACTCCATATAAAGTGGAAGAGGCTGCTGCTGCCCTTGATGGTCAGTCTGGCATCACCACTTCAGTTCATAAAATACCAGGGGTGAGTGAGCTTGTGACTTAAGGAAAAGGTCAGGAGTGTAGTTCACACCTGGAGTGTTCTTACTATGCCTAGGAAGGACAAAGGCTCTCTGCATCTGCACAGAGCAATCCTTTAATGGCAGAAGGCAAGTACTGAATATTCTGTTTTACCCAGAATACAGAAGGTCTGCCCAAGGGACCTCAGCTAGAGCATGGGCAATGCCTACACTCAATGCTCAGGAGCGGTGCCAGGCTGTGCATACAGGACCTTGCCTCACATACCCACTGGTGAACAGTGGGGACTGCTTCAGTGGTCGTGGGATGGGCTGTCTGTGCTCTACATTGCTGAGCTCTTCTACTCAGGCACATCTGCACATCCCAGCAGCACTGTGTCCTTCACGATGCTTCCCAGTAGGCCCTTGGGCTCCGTTCCTTTGGCAGTAGCTCTGACAATTTGCATCAGTTTGAGTTTGACCCAGACACATGGCTGAGGAAGGTGAGCAGCTGGGTCTGTCTTACTCCACAAAAATAAAGATTAAAAACCTTAAAGACTCACCAAACTACATCTTACCTTGCTACTGCCATCACCTCAACAACTATATGTCTATCTTCTAAAATATTAATTTATTTTTAATTTTATTTATAAGTTTGTTTGCTGAGTTACGTGAACATTAGTGTGGGTGTGAGGGGGCTGAGATGTTGGCTTCCCAAAGCTGAAGTTACAAGAAATTATGAGCTACCTGATATGGGTGCTTGGAACCAAACTCATGTCCTCTGCAAGAGAGGCCCTGAGTTCAATTCCCAGCACCTGCAGGGCAGCTATAATGGGATTTGAAGTCTTCTGCATACAAAGAAAGAACACTCGTACACATAAATAAATATAACAAAACAAAAAAGACATTAAAAAAAAGCATTGCTGCTTAAGGAAGAAAAAAGGCAGCAAGTGCTCTTAACCTCTGAGCCCTCACTCCAGCAGCAGCCCTGCCTTGCTGGTCTCGGCCTGCCAAGAGCTGGGATTAAAGACTACACAGGACTCAGACGGCCATTTCCCCTGTGCAGGTGGAGCCTGCCATCAGATGTCTGTCTTGACCACTCTCCTGCCAGTCTGACTAGCTTGTTCCCAGGATTCTCTCTTCTTACATGTAGAAAGCAGGCCACCACAACTATGCAGCACTTGCATGGGTGCCACAGAGAGAAACTCTTGTTGGGGATTTGAACTCAGGTTCTCCAGCATGGCATCGAGAATGCTTACCCACTGAGCTGTATTCTTAGCCCTGACATGTGGTTCTTAATGCTGGCATCTTCAAACTGCTGGTGTTATCCTTTCACCAAAGCCTTTCTCACACCTAATTAGGACTTTTCTCCATCCCCGTCCTCACATTTTACTATGCCAACTTATCTACTTGGCCTATGAGTGAGTACTCGTTGACTTGTAGTGAGTCACCAAGAGGCGCCTTGTATCCAGGAAGTCCAAAGTGCATAGCAAGTAACCAGCAAAGTACAGGGAGGAACTCGTTCAAAGGTCCAGGAGTCACTGGGATCATGCCATGCACAGCCTGCAGCCCAGCAGTCTGGCAGGGTGGGTGGGCAGCAAGAGGATGAACCTGGGAGTGGTGACACTTGGTCCCAAGGCCTTGTGTGTGCAAGCATGCCTTCTCCGCAGACCTGCAGTAACAGTTCATTCTTGGGATTCCACAAGCTTGGGTTCTACTTTGAGCCCACAGGTGACTTCTCCATGGGGAACCATGTCTTACCAGGAGACTCAGCTTCTCATAGAATTCCCAGTCGCCCTCTGAAGCTACTTCCAGTGCTTTTATCCAAGCCTGGCCTGTCTTGTTCAGTCAGACTATGCAGAGGATGGGCTCAAGAGCCCAGGACAGGCAGACACACACCATGCCTCTAGGAGAGGCTTTACATGCACCCCGCAATTCACTGGGCACTGCAGCCTACAACAATGAAGTGAAGCACACTGGAAACCTTTGGAATCAAGGACTAAGCTCCTCAAAGGGCCACCAAGGTCACAAGCAGGAACAGACATGGGGCTGCAGTGGGGACCTCAGGACACCCCTGTGGTTGTCAGAACCACACTTCTCCTGATCCCAGGTGTCCAACACTCAGTTAGCATCCTCTCGATTCTAAACAACTGTTGGAAGGGAGAAGGCGGCTTTCCATACTCGGTAAAGAATCTGAAGAGAAGATTAATGAAAATGCTGATCCTGCTTGTACCAGCTGTATCCACTCAGAGAAGCGATGAGGAAGAACCAGGCACAGTGTGAAGGAAACAGGCCTAAGAATGCACAGGACAGCAACAGAACCAGTGACAAGGACATAAGGACATAAAAGTCTTCAGCATGCTTTTTTTTTTTTTGGTTTTTAAGACAGGGTTTCTCTGTGTAGCCCTGGCTGTTCTGGAACTCACTCTGTAGACCAGGCTGGCCTCGAACTCAGAAATTCATCTGCCTCTGCCTCCCAAGTGCTGGGATTAAAGGCATGTGCCACTACTGCCCAGCTTTTTTTTTTGGTACAGGGTCTTACTGTGTAGCTTTGGCTGGCCTGGAACTCACTATGTAGACAAAGCTGACCTCTAATTCATAGAGATCGGCCTCCCAAGTGCAGGGATCAGAGGTGTGTACCATCATGTCTGGCTTCTCACTACACATTTTAAAGATCTCCTAAGATGATGAGGCATGGGGGTACTAGGGTAAGTTTCAGAAAGGCCAGGAGATGAATATACCCTTACATTTTGAGACTGGTAAAGCATGTCACTCTCAAGTTAGCCACTGAGCTGTTCTTCAGGTAATCCAAAGCCACACCCAACCTCCCAAGGGTCTACCATCAAAGGGAGCCAAGACTGCCACTCAGAAATGCTGAGGAGGGGTAGGGAGATGGCTCAATGCTTAAGACCACTGACTGCTCTTCTAGAGGACCAGGGCCCAATTTCTAGCATCCATATGGTAGCTCACAACTGTCTGTATCTCCAGTTCCAGGTGATCCAATACCCTCACACAGACATACATGCAGGCAATGTGCATGCCAATGCACATAATAGAAAGAAATAACTCATTTAAAAGAACAGCAATGCTGAGAAGGAAGCCTAGTGGCTCTCAGTGGCAGCGCATGCGTGGGGAGTCACCTGTGGACAGTTTGGACTGTCCATCTCATGCACAGCCTCTGCTCTAGGAGCAGCTTCCAAGATCACCATGAAACCACCAGGAAGTCAGAGCATTTCCCTCGAAGGCCCTTGGTGGCTTGTGGTCGGGGTAGGGATCAAGGTCACATGGAACCAGCTTTTTATGGAGGTCTGAACCTTAGGCAGCAGAGAAATAAGACTTTGCTGTTGGCAAGTGGAAGGTGGCCTAAGGGGACCCACTGCACAGACCGTCACTGCCCTTTAGAGACCCAGTGCCATGTGCCTGTGTCCAGGAGATGGCTGCTGTGTAAAAGCTGTAGCAGAGTGGGTAAGCTCAGCACCCTCAAGTGAACAGATATGAGCAATGAAGACACTGTGAAAAGAGCTGGGCAGGCATTTAAGATCAAATGGTGCACATACATGGTACATGAGGCTCTCTGTGCTGACTCAGTTCCAGGCACACAGGGACTGCCATGGTCCCTACTGCAGCTACTGAGCTGGCACCCACATACCTTCCGGACCATGGGGCTTCCATCATTGATCAGCTGAGCCAGCATCATGGCCACATTGTGGTCGATGGTGGTAGAGTGGTCTGTCCTCTCAGCAGAGTTTCCCACAAAGGTGCCAAGGGCAAACACAGCCGCACATCGGACCTGCAAGGCAGGGGACAGAAAAATCAGAGTCACACCCACGGCTGATGTGTCTGCCATCTGCATTTCTGCCAAGGCTGTCTGAAAGTTAATTCAATTCAGTTCACATAAGTTCAACTCAATTCAATTTCACAAACACTATTGCGTGGTGCCCAGAGCTACACTGGTATTGATGAGCAGAAACTGTGTGTGAGTAGCTCAGGAGTTGACAGTAGAGGCAGGCAGCACCAGCTCAGGGATGACCAAGATGTGGAGGAGGGAACAGAGTTTAACCTGGCTTGTACAGTGAACTTCCAGATATAAAAGTGAAGGAGACAACAGGGGAAGGTGGGCTGGGATGCACCATGGAGGGAAGGTTGCGGCAAACAGAGAAAGCATGGGTCCATTCTGAGACAGAGAAGCTAAATGGAAGTCAGAAAGGGTAGAGTCCCCAGGGTACAGAGGCAGTGAAACAATACTGGGCTGGGCATGGTACCTGGGGACCTCAGCTCAGCTTAGCTCCCAAGGGCAGGTGACCTTGGAGAGCCAGTGTCTTCCTCTTATGAGCAACATGAAGCATCCTGCACAGGGTTGGAGGAAGACCAGGGCAACAAGGTGCAAACAATCCTGAACTACCCAGAAGTGAAAGATAGCTGTGGAGCAGCCAGTGATGTGAGGAGTGTTTGTCAGTAAGACCAGAGGTCTGGCACCAAGTGCAGACTGCTTCAGAGGGGGAAGGCAAGTGGCTGCAGCCCCCTGGCTATAAGCCACTGCCATCTAGCAAGTTATACACATGGGGCTCCAGATCCTTTCCAATCTAGAGATGGGCATTATGTTGCAGAGTTAGAGTACAGCTGTTCTACATCTGTGCACCCTAAACTTCCTTTCCGTCTGCATTTAGCTCACACAGGTTGTTGAGTCTTAAGAGGAGCCAGGCCTGGAGGACGGAGGAAAGCAAGCCACTATCTTCCAGATAAGCAAAAGAACCAGTGTCATGATAAACAAAACAAAACCCTTAATAGACAGAGAGATAATATACAAAAGTTATAAAGAACTAAAGAAATTAGATGCCAACAATCCAAATAACCCAGTTAAAGAATAGGATACAGAGCTAAACAGAGAATCCTCAACAGAGGAATCTCGAATGGCCAAGAAGCACTTAAAGAAATGTTCATCACCCTTAGTTATCAGGGAAATGTGAACCAAAACAACTGAGATTCCACCTCACACCAGTCAAAATGATCAGGATCAAAAACTCAGGTGACAGCCCATGAAAGGGAGGATGTGAAGTGAGGGGACACACCTCCATTGCTGGTGGGGCTGAAAACTTGTTCAACCACTCTGGAAATTAGCTTGGCAGTTTCTCAGAAAACTGGGAATAGTTCTATCTCAAGACTCAGCTTTATCATTCATTATCAGATACATATACCCAAAAGATGCTCCAACAGCCCACAAAGACACTTGCTCAGCTACATTCATAGCAGCTGTACTCATAATAGCCAGAATCTGGAAGCAACCTAGATGTCCATCAACTGAAGAATGGATAAAGAAAATGTGGTTCATTTACACAATGCAATACTATTCAGCTATTAAAAACCAAAGTCATCATGAATTTTGCAGGCAAATGGATGGAACTTGAGAATATCATCCTGAGTGAGATAACCTAGTCCCAAAAGCACATGCATGGTATGGGTCTGTACTCACTTATATGTGGATAGTGGCCATAAAATACAGGTACCATGCTACACTCCACAGACCCAAAGAAGCTAAACAAGAAAGAAGGCCCAGGCAAGGAGGCTTGAATCTCACTTAGAAGGGGGGATAAAATAGTCATAAGAGGCAGATGGAGGAAGGGAACTGGAAGGGAGAGGGAATGAGGGGTTTCAGGATCAGGTGTGGGGAAGGACAGGAGAAATAGCCATGAGAATGAATGGGAATCTGCAACTGAAGGGGTGGGAAGGTGGGGGGGCATCTCCAGGACAGGACAGAGACCTGGGATAAGGAAGGCACCCAAGAATCTATGGGGGTGACCTTAGCTGTGACACCACTGGAGATATGAAACCTGAAGAGGCCACCTCCTGTAGCCAGGCAGGAACCCCAGTGAAGCAATAGGGAAACCAACCCACCCACAAAACTTTCAACCCCAAATGTTTCCTGTCTACAAGAAATGCAGGAATGGAGGATGGAGCAGAGACTGAGGGAATGGCCAGCCAATAACTGGTCCAACTGAGACCCATCCCATGGGCAAGCACCAGTCCCTGACACTATTAATGATACTCGGTTATACTTGCAGACAGGAATCTAGCATGGCTATTCTCTTGGAGGCTCCATCCAGCAGCTGACTCAGACAGATGCAGACACCCAGAGCCAACAGTGGATGGAGCTTGAGGACTCTTATGGAAGAATAGGGGAAGGATTGCGGGCCCCAAAGGGGATAGGAACTCCACAGGAAGACCAACAGACTAACAGAGTCAACTAACCTGGACCCTTTGGGCTCTCAGAGACTGAAGCACCAACCAAAGAGCATACACAGCCAGGACCTAGGCCTCCTGCACATATGTAGTAGATGAGCAGCCTTGGTCTTCATGTGGGTCCCAGACAACTGGAGTAGGGGCTGTCTCAAAAGCTGTTTTCTGTACATGGAATATGTTCTTCTAGCTGGGCTGCCTTGTCTGGACTCAGTGGGAGAGGATGCCAAAATCTGATTTGATATGTACACTGGACAATTCAGAACTGCCCTGCAAACTAAAGCCAGGATGCTGCTCAAACCCTCGGCTTAGTAACAGAAACACAGTAATCCTTTCTGAAAATGATAGCAGGGTCTCTGATTCCCACTGACATCAAAACAATCTGGAATTGGGTCTCCTGCTTCAAAAGATGATTCTGTCATGTGTGTGACAAGTGTTCCCATGATTAAGAATCATCTAAGCCTCCACTGTCTCATCTCCCAGAATGCAGTACCTGGACTTGACAGACAGACAGACAGGCAGGCAGGCAGGCAGGCGGGCAGGCAGGCGGGCAGGCGGGCGGGCGGGCACGCCCGCACGCCCGCACGTACACAGAGACACACACACAGAGACACACAAGCTCTCAAAAGGGGGCCAGGTCAGAAACGCACAGGATATGGGGGGGGGGCAACATGCCCCTGGCAATGCCCCTCCCTCAATGCTCCCCCGCCCATAAGTGATAACATGGTCCTGGCCCACAGGAGATACAGTACAGAATGGTTCAAGCTTGCTTCTTAGAGGCTGTGCCAACCTGTAGCTACCCCAATGCATACAGAGTTGGCATAGCATGAATGAAAGTCAAATGAGATTCAATGGCCTGTCTTGGTATCTGCACATGGCCCTAAGGGCTCTGGACAAAGTCATGCTTGAATGTGGACAGGCTTCTGCACATTAGCCCCACCACCTCTTTACACGTAAAACCCTGGCGGAGCTGCAGGTACTGAGCACCCACCACCACTCTGACCTACCATAGAAGTTTTTGTCTGCAAGGACAACTCACCTCGGGGATGGGGTCGGAGAGGAGGCTATAGAGCTTTTCGTGGGCGCTGTCTCTCACCCCACACCACCTTGCAGAGTCAAAGTTCTGCCAGATCCTTCCCAGGCAAATGGCTACCCACTGGCGTAGCAAGGGGTGTGGGTCACTGAGCTGCTCCAGACAGATGGCAATCAGGTTCCCCTGCAGGCAAGCCTCCTAGACACAGGACATAGGTAAGTGGGCAGGGTCCTAACAAGGGTGACAGCAGCCTTGCTCAAACATACCACACTACATTCTCTTACTGTAAATTCTACCAATTCTGTTTTGCCCTTCAGGGTGAGCTAATGGAAGGACTGGCCCTCTGTGGAGAATGCCAGGAAGCCCGCCTACTACTGTGATCTGAACCTCCACAGACTGCCTGAGTAGCGTAGCTCTGCCAAGGTGGCCTGGGCTGTGTCCCTACCCTAGGATCCATGTGAGACAAGGCCCCTTTATGCCATTCCTGAAGGGCTGAGGGGGCTGGAGGGGTTGTGGTACTCACTTGCCCTGTTGTGTAGCTGTTGACAATTACAGCAAGAATGAAGGCCGTCATGGTCCTATGTTCAGCCTGGAAAACAAAATGCATCGTGCTGTGTGCCCACAGCAGCCTCACCTCCTAGAGCAAGCACCCTGTGCCTTTTGTCTTTAGCCATGGCCTCCCATGGAAGGAAAGCAGCATGCACCAGCCTTCCTGCTGAGGAAGAGTCTGCAGGCAGACTGGCTGCTCTGTTGTCCTCTGTCATGGTAGATAAAGAGGTTGGTGGTTGTAACTGGTTTGCCAAGCCCAGCAACCATGCTTTCCCTATGTGGCGTTCTCAGGAAGCCTGTGCCCTTGAGCCCAGCACACTGCTAGTGAAATGAATGTAGCACTGTTCACTTTGCATGGAAATCTGACAGCCCATTATGAGTTCATCATGGAGTCTCACATGCACATTGACAGTCTTATCCTATTATTCCCTGGGACTCCTGACATCTCCTGAGTGGACTGCAACAGAGTGCAGGCCACCATCTTCAGCAAGCACAAATACCAAGCCATCATTGTTTGTAATAAAATATCTGCACTTCACCCTTCTGAGTAGCAGCATAACTTAGCAGGGACTCTCAGGAAAGTCACTGAAGGGCCACCTACTGTCCTGTGTCCCTCACTGTGAAGGACCATCACTGCCACTGCTGTCTGCCCTTCCTGTCATCCTGTGTCCCTCACTGTGAAGGACCATCACTGCCACCGCTGTCTGCCCTTCCTGTCATCTGGTGGCTTTGGGGTTTCCTTATGCTTTTGATACTTGTTTCTGTCATCAGGCTGTGTCTATGAATTAAGTTTTAATTGTTCCAGGGCTCACGGTACAGTTTTTTCTTCAGTTCTGGAAGTTCCAGCTGCTGTTTGTCTGTCTGTCTCTCCACTGCCACTCTTGCAGTGCTGGGATGATGTCAGTGACAGTGGCTGATCTCATCCGTGCTCATGTGGAGCCTTCACAGATTCTCTTCCTGGCTGTGTGTTCTGTGAGGCATCACCTCCTGAGTTTTAAATGTGGGAGGGGCATTTCTTCCACTCTAGCTTGTACTCCCTCTTCCCCCCAAGATCTGTCTATTTAAAACAATTATCATTTTTAAGGATAGGTTAAAAATCAGATCTTATTTTCTTACAGCAGGCAGAAAGCTGTTTCTGAAGCAAACATAGAGGTTGACTGGCATGATTAAACCACACTGCCTTTATCCAGCCAGCTGCAGTGTCTTGAATGTATGTGTTTCAGAGGCTGTTCCTAGAGTCCCTTTGGCTCTTTTCTGGGAACACTAGTTCTCTTGTGTATTGGTGCAGTGGCCTCCTTCCCTTGGGTGTTCAGCAGCAGCGTGAGGGCAGGCTGTGTCCCCTGGCTCCAGGGCAGGAACTATGGAGGAAGGCTTTGGATTTGCACCTTTAGGACCACAGACTTGAGATCCAGATGTGGTTTCACAGAAGGTTTTGTTTTGTTTTTGTTTTTGTTTTTGCTGCTGGCTGAGGCCTCTGTTCCTTTAGTAGCCACTGCTTTCTCTGCTGAGATGGTCAGTTTTTCAGAAGCAAGAGAAGCTTGCTGGTCCTCATTAATGAGGGACAGGCAGCCCCATATGATGTCTCTCTTGGCATTGCTGCCTGTACATGGCCTTATATCCCATGTAGGCCTGTGTAGAGCATGCTGTTCTGAGGTCACTGTAGTGGCAAAGACCACTGCCCACCAGAACCTGCGGGGGTCTTCCCCTTTTCTCTGGCATTTGATGGTTTCCTTCTCTCAGATCTGAGCAGAGAGGGTGTAGCTGCCAGGCCAGGTCGGCCAGGTCAGAGCTTTCAATTCCTTTAGTTGTATTTTTCCTTCCTCTGAAAGGAAGGCAAGGGCTTTCTTCCAAAATGTGGATAAACTACAAATCTACGCTGCCTATGACTCTATACGTACCACGTAGGTAAAGTACACGAGCACCGTTTACCCATTGCACGCCAGTCCTGCTTAGAACTTTGCTGGCAGCTTTGTTCCTTCCTTTCCCTTTAAAAATCATATCATTTCATTTAAAACAAACAAACAGCCAGAGGAAAAATTTACATATAAAAGTTCCTCTTATAGGTGCTACCTCAGAGCACAGTATGCGGCTGTACTTGAACATTCTAGCAATGTTCTGGCCACGATAGAGTGTGACTGAGGGGGGCCGCTCTGGGTACATTACTCTGCGCAGAGCTGAAGGAAGGGAGGGAGGCAGGGAGGGACTGATGACATGACATTATGAGAAAACTACCATATACTCTATATTCATGCTAATTTTTAAAAACAATTTAGCATGTATGAAATTCAAACTTTCAAACAATATCATCCTTCCTTCAGTAAAATCTGTCAGCATCTTCAGGTCCCCCGAGGCACCATACTGTAGACACACAAGGATTCATTCATCCATCCGTCTGCCCAGGGTGCAGGCTCTAGGTAATGGAGACGCCACGGCTAGGCAGAGATGTGCAATGGCAGCTCACTAGCTGGCATAGGAAGACCAGATTCTCACACAGGGCAGGAGGAAACAGAGCAGTGTGCAGTGTGGGCAGTAAGTGGCTACCCACATATAGCTCTGTAGAGCACCTCTCTACCTGGCCCTCAGCCAGGAACGGCAAGCTCTAGTGTGCACTGGAGACAATGCCATGCTGGGGAGACAGAGTGTGGCTCAGTCCTTACTGGCATGTATGGGTCTGCCAAGACGGACAGGAAGTACTTGTGACCGTTGTCCTTCACGAGGTCAGCCTGGCACGACTGGAGGGAAAGGAGACAAAAGAGAGGCCATTAGTGCGGAAAACGTCATTACTGTGCATCTCTCCTTGCAAGGCCAGATTTCACTTGGGAAAAAGCTCTGGTTCTTGCCCATGGAGAAAAGGCTGGAACCCTGCAACTTCCAAGAGAAGAGCATAGCACTCCTCTAGAAGGCAGCTCTGGGTTAATGTGCCCTCGGCCCTTTCTGTGCTCAGCCTGCATGGCTTCCCGTCAGGCTTCCCGTCAGGCTCCCCACCAGGCAGAAAGGAAGAGAGTCTGACATTTTAAATTTATTATTTTTATGTATATGAGTGCTTTGTTTGCATGTATGTATGTATGTATGTATGACATATGTGTTTAGTGCTTGAGGTAGTCAGAAGAGGGCATTGGATGCTCTGGGATTGGAGTTACTGCCACCATGTATGTGCTGGGAATTGAACCTGGGTTTTCCACAAAAGCAAGTGCTCTTAACCACTGGGCCAACTTATTTTTTTTTTTAAGATTTATTTATTTATTATATGTAAGTACACTGTAGCTGTCTTCAGACGCACCAGACGAGGGTGTCAGATCTCATTATGGGTGGTTGTGAGCCACCATGTGGTTGCTGGGATTTGAACTCAGGACCTTCAGAAGAGCAGTCGGTGTTCTTCCCTGCTGAGCCATCTCACCAGCCCTGGGCTAACTTCTTAGATCCAGAAATTAAGATATTCTAAAGAGAAACTTATGTCTCTCAATCTGACAGTTGAAACAATGGAATCCTCAAAATAGGAATTTTCCTGGGAATCTCATGTGGCGAGAAGGAAAAGGCCCCAGTCAGAGGGGTACCTGTGTTCCAGAGAATTCACACAGATCACCTTACAGGCTAAGCCAGAGAATGATGGGCCAACAGTGGGTGGGACCACACCTTACCAGACTGCTTAGACATGCCCACTCAGATGTGCCCATCCTTTGCCTTCTGTTAACTTCAATCTCACTTCTGATCCCTGAAGATGGAATGGGGTGTATGTGTGTGTGTCAGCAGGATTCTTTGTGTCCCTCTTCTCAATATGACCACATTGAATAAATCTATTTCTGCTCTCTACTTGTAATTTGACTTGTGTGAGGTAGGGGTGGGGGTGGGGGTTGAGACAGGGTTTCTCTGTGTAGCTTTGGCTGTCCTGGAACTCTGTAGATCAGGCTGGCCTAGAACTCACAGAGATCTGTCTGCCTCTGCCTCTTGAGTGCTGCAATTAAGGCATGCACTATTGGCTTTCTGAGGATGGGTGGCTGGACCTGACGCAGGGCACAAGTTGTGGCCCAAAAGTTGAGTAACACTGTTGTGTCCTGCCCCACTCTCAGACCTCGCCCTTCTCATATCCCCAACCTTTCTTAAGTCTCCTTTCTGTCAGGCTCTCGGTGTCCACTTTTTGCTGAGACTTTTTCTTTTTAAAGATTTATTTATTTTATATATGTGACTACACTGTAGCTGTCTACAGACACCCCTGAAGAGGGCATCAGATCCCCTTATAGATGGTTGTGAGCCACCATGTGGTTGCTGGGAATCGAACTCAGGACCTCTGAAAGAGCAGTTAGTGCTCTTAACCGCTGAGCCATCTCTCCAGCCTCCAATTTTTTTTTTTTTAAAGATTTATTTTATTTATATGAGTACACTGTAGCTGTCTTCAGATTTTACCCCTGAAGAGGGCATTAGATCTCATTACAAATGGTTGTGAGCCACCATGTGGTTGTTGGGAATTGAACTCAGGACCTTTGAAAGAGTAGTTAGTGCTCTTAAGCGCTGAGCCATCTCTCCAGCCCCGCTGAGACCCCCCCTTCCCTTTTTTCCCTCAGACTCCCCATTTCTTCTCAGGTCCCTTCCCCCACCTCAGACTCCTCTCTTCCTCAGACACCCTTTCCCCTCAGGTTCCTTCTCTTAAGTTTCCCTCCTTGTCAGGCCCCCTCACTTGCTCGCCCTCTCCTCCTTTCCCAGCTGCCCTCTTCCTCCCAGTTTCTTGCCCTTCATCTCAACTCCTCCCTTCCTCTCATGTTTCCTGCTGCTTCTCAGGCTCCTCTCCTGTTGCCTTCCATGTAAGGATACCTGACAGTACTCCTGTTTCTGTAGTATGGGTACCTGATGAAGCTCTTGGGGATTTTGTCTGGATTCATGCCACATGATGAATACCATCATAGGATCTTCCTAGAAACCCCCATTCCTAAGCAAAGAAAGAGCTCTAGGATTCAAGGTGTAATTAATGGAAGTACTAAAGAAGCCACCAGAGATATGGCCCTTCTAACTCGGTGGACCCTTTCCTGGGAATACAATTCCACCTTGTGGCTACCCATACCATGTGCCACACACTGGGGACCCTGCTTATGCAGAACACTGGTTCTGTTCTAGAGATACATACAGAGTCAGACAAGCCATGTTATCAACTGCGAGGGAGACAACTGGGTTGACAGCTGTGCTGGCAACAGCCTCGAAGCTACAGGGAGCTGCGGGGGTGGGGCGGGGAGGGGATGGCACATGCTTTCTGGAGGACAGTAAAACAGAATGGAGAAGGAGAAATGGAGAAGGGAAAGATGGGAGGAGGAAAGGACAGAAGGGAAACAGGCCAGTCCTGGAGTGTGCGGTGGGAAGAGCCAGGTGACTGGGCGCTAGGAGGAACTGAAGAGCCAGCAGAAGCCGAGAGTAAGAGACACTACAGCCCGACCCCAGGTCCAAGGTCAGCTGTCCACACTTTTAGTATCGATTGCTAATTTGATGGGAGCTGGAATTACAGGGGACTAACCTCTGGCAGATCTTCAGGGGAGTTAACAGTTGGCTAACAAGGGTAGCAAGACCCTTCCCTAACGTGTGGCATCATCTCCTGAACTGGGGTCTTAGATCACATAAAGACAAGAGTGAGCAGCAGCTCTCATCTTCCTCTGCTTCTGCCTCAGCCTCAGGACCCAGCTGACACGCCACCATCAACTGTGCCTCAACTGTGCCTTTGAACTTGAGTGCAGACAAACCCTTCCTCCTCCTGTAAGTTGTCTTTGTTAAGTACTTCATAGCAGTAAAGAGGGCAACCAATATAGGCTAGGAGCAGAGCTTGGGACAGTCCAGAGACATGAGAAAAACAGTGGAAGACACTGAAGGGCAGGGGTGCTTACTACCTACGTCACTCCCTAAAGAGGTAGGGTGCACAGATAGGCAGTGCACTTAGGAAGAACCATTCAGGAGAAGGAAAACACAGACACCTGAGCCAGACCAGAACTGACGTCACATTGGGAATGGTGCTGCGAAAGCTCTAAGGTGAGTGAGGAGGCTGAAACTCAGGCCTTGGCCCAACTAGAAAGAGAAAGGGGCTGTTCACAGCATGAGGTGTGGCCATTGTGGGAACTGTGAGGGGCATGGCCTCTGCTCTCTGCTTGAGTGACACAAAGATAAAGCAGTGTAGTCATGTGACCCATGAATAAAGGTGTGGTGGAGACAGATGCTAAGGCTGTCTGGGAGCAGCACCCAGGGTGATGTGCCTGCCACCCTCTCACCAGTTCCCAAAAGCTCTGCTCTAGGCTCAGAGACTCTCAAGGAACCCAGGATGGGACTTAAAAACCAAGGATAAGAAAGAGGAATGTCAAATCCTGCTTTAGGACTTCCTGACTTTCCAGAGCAGTGCAGGTCCTGAGCCCTTCTTAGAGGCACGTGGCTTCCACATGGCCTCTGTTGGGTGCTCAGTGTGAACGCTCTACATGACTCTCCTTTTGTCAGGGGTCCAGAAGAATTCCTCATGGTGGCATGGTGATGGTGATGAGCTAGTTCATCAGGTGGACACTGGCCTGGCTTTGTAAGATGTAATTAGAAAAGATGGAGAAGGCTGGCTCAGACTGCAGGCTTTTGACCCCAGCTTCTGCTCATCAAGCCACACACACTTTACTGACTGCCCTGCTTTAGTCGAGACGAGGCAGCTAACAAACAAGCTGGAAGTCATCCGGGCCTGGCCCCCAGGGCTGCAGACTGCCCATGTCTGCAGCAGCAGAAGGCCCCAGTGTAGCTCAGGAGGAAAGATTCCTTTCTTTGTTTTCAAATCAGAGCTCCGACAAGTCAAATCAAAGCCCACACGTTTACAGGAAACTCCCTAAGAGCAGCTCATCTGAGAGTAATAAACTGTCATTAATTCATATCCTTCTAATTCTGAGTGTGAGCCTCCCAAGTCAGAAGATCTGAAATGATCACTTTAATAAGCCTTCAAAAGCGGAGTCTGGCGATTATGAGGCATATATTAAAAGATTTCTGTTTTGATAAGCCTGTCAGGCTACGGCAGGCGACAGTCATGGCTGCTCCTCACAGGTCTGTTTTCACGGCCAGTGCCCACAGGTGTATACTGGTTTCTGCTGCACTGACAGTAGCTCTCCCCAGGAGCTTCACCTGCTAAGGGGGAGGTACAATTCCCTTGACCTGCTTTCTCTAAGTTCTAGGCCAGGAGCCTCACTGAATTGCAAAGAAAGCAAAGCTACTACAGCCCAGCAGGGAAGCCAGTGACAGGTCACTGTGGAAACACAGGCTCAGTGAAGGAGGTGGGGGCACCAAACACGGCCGCCCGCACTGTGAAAGCCTTTCCCAGATCAGGTACAATGATGACATACATATTAAGACTAGAGTAAGAAGGAGGGGGAAGGGGAGGCAGAAAATGGAGGTTTTCTTGGTGGACATTGGTCTCTGTCACAATGAAACCTGCTCCAACCCCTGTAAGTCTGTCTCAGGACCTCACCAGATAGAGGGAAGGGAGGCGGAAGAGAGCAGGGGTGAAGCAGCTGCAAGTCTAACTGCACAGCTAGAGCTGCACTGCAAACAGCCTACCAAGAAGCCAGTCCAGAACATTCCAGAGGAGGGTATCCTGACCTGACTTAACTCTCCTTGCTTCAGAAGACCAAAAAGTACAAGAAGTGAATTTACATGAACAGGTCCAAGCCTGAGAGGGGAGGGGTGGGGCAGCATAGGGCGACTCATGAGATTCTATCTATGAATGTGTTGCCTGTGCCTTCCAGTGTGAGCCACAAGCACTTGAGGAATGCTGGAGGTGGCTTAGCCATGAATCTGGTTCTTCCTTATCTCAAGAAATAGGCATGACATTTGATAGGGAAGATGTTTCCAGATAAGAAAACTGCACACTGGGCTATAACACCATCAGACCCTGGAGGTGGAGGAGCACGGCAGGGATTTCACCGTTCAGGATGCAGCAGAACATCTAGCAAGAGGCCTGAGCTCTGTAGTCCCCACAGCTGAAACCTGACACAGCTGCTTTCCCAATGGCCCCAGTGATGTGTACTGTCACTGTCACTTTCCAAATGGGGCTCATTACTTTAAATATTGAAAATCCTGTGAGCTATACAATTCAATGCCTGTGTGTAAGGTGACCCTCGAGCGTGGAGCCAGCATGCTGTGCCTGGTGCGGCTGTGAAAGGCATGCACGTGTTCCCTCCTCCAACTTTAGACTTGCCTTTTCCCCTCCCACACATCATAAAATCCGTGGTACCATTACGGTTGAAAACCCAAAATTCTAAGGAAAGATACAGCCAACTAGAGCGCTCTACCACTGTGTGTTCGGTTTCCTGTTTCTCACATGTGTTTTTGTTATAGATGCATAAACAAAAGTGAATTTACACTCTTGCCAACTTTCCTAAACCAAAGGCCCACCATGCCAGGACACTGGAGTCTTGCTTTTTTTATTTTTCTCTAAAATTTTTCTTGTTACAAGATGTACAATAGAAAGACAAGGAAAATTATGGAGTTGTGGGAAGGGAAATGGGTGCTGGCTGAAGCCTCTGCCAGTTGTGCATCAAGAACTCTTACGGTTCGCAGCATTCTCTGTTCAGGTTGCCAACATAGGACAATACTCCTGTTAGAGACATCAGTGTGGATATTCAAATGGTAGCAGATCCTGCCGGAGGCTAAACACTAGATGGACTTCTCAAAGTGTTCTAGGAGCCCCATGAGAACCCACTTACAACACAAGCTCCATCATACCCGTCCTGTGCAACCCTGTGATCTGAATGGTTTTATCTGGTCAGATTACAATCCTGTCTGGGATCTGGGGCATGCATCATCTAGCTCATCGAAATGACACAAAGACAAGAAGGCTTTTTAGTAACCCTGTGAGCTGCGGCTCGGCCACTGCTGAGACACATAGGTCTTATTAGTTCCCTGGGTCTCTTTCTTCCTATTTAAACTAGTGTTTAAACACATGTTAAAAAATGTGTTCCCAATAAGCCCCAGCTCTGTTTAACACTGGCTCACCCATAATCTCTTTCTGTGGCTAAGTCAAGGACTGGCTTTACCTGAGTGGAGATCACTGACAGGACTCCTTCCTCAGGTTGCTAGCAGCAGAGCTGGCCTGTCTCTTGCTGTTTCAAGTGTATCTATAGGTATAATGATCCGATGCCACACCCTTATTTTTCTTATGGAGGGTTCCTTGCTCTTTTTACAGTTCCTGAGAATATCCCTGCAGGTACCATTAGCACCGTGGACGTAACTAGCCTCACTGTGCACTTAGGAGAAACAGCAACCTATTATTATCAAGAACCATTTATATCAACTTTTCTTTTGTAAAGACTTATTGTATGAATGGACATTTGCCCTCATGCATGTCTGGGCACCATGTATGTGTAGTGCTTGAGAAGGCCAGAAGAGGATGTTAGTCCTCCTGTGACTAAAGTTACGGATGGTTGTCATCTGTCATGAGAGTTCTAGGAACTGAACTCAGAGCCTCGTAACTGCAGCAAAGGTGCTCATACTGGTCAGCTTGCATCAACTTCTCAGAGAACTGCTGCTTTCAGTTTGACCGCTTGCCTACTGAACTGTTGTTTATTTTGATTTCTAGGAGTCCTTTATGCATGAGGGAACCCATTATTTTTTAGTTGTGACATATTTTTGAGTATCTCTGTATATAAAATTGACTTATATTCAAGTAAGTTTCTTTGTAAAGACATCTAAATTTGGAATTATAGGTTAAAAACTCAATAGCCCCTGGTTAAAACAGAATCTACCTGGTTTCTCATCTATTTTTTTACAAAATCATTTATTTTTATGTGCATTAGTGTTTTGCCTGCCTGCATGTCTGTGTGAAGGTGTCAGACCCTGGAACTGCAGTTCTAGGCAGGCACAGGCTGCCATGTGCTTCAGACCCCCGGGAGCTGCAGTTCTAGGCAGGCACAGGCTGCCATGTGAGTGCTGGGAGTTGAAGCCAGGTTCTCTGCAAGAGCGGCCAGAGTTCTTAAGCACTGAGCCACCTCTCCAGCCCCTCTTCTAATGCTTTGATGACTTTACCTTTTGTGTTTAAAGAAGCTACCTCTTTAACTTAGATTCTATTGTCCATAGTGTACAATTAATCTCTATCATGCAGCTTTCTGTCTGTGTGATAAATTAACTACCTTGTACACTCAAAGTAAAAGATGGAAAGGTGGGCTGGATGAGGTGGCAGGAGGAGTTCAAGGCCAGCTTGGTCTAAATAGGGAATTCCAGGACAGCCAGGGCTTTACAGAGAGAGACAAAACAAGACAAAACGAAATGTTTATTCTAAATGATGTTTTGGGTCTCTGGTTTACTGGCCAGCCCTGTTGTCTTTGAGCCTACGGTGAGGATCTAGATCAGGGTGGGGTTACACGGTGGAAGAAGCCACTCGACCATGGCAGCAATGAATCAGAGAAAACAGAGGGGTGAAGCTTCTATTACGCCTTAAAAGACTTAAGAGCCCCACCCACCCACCCTACAGTCTCAGACTACTTTCCTCTAGTCTAACTCTTTCCCAGTCACTCAAGATCCAAACTACAGCAGCCTCTGCTTTTCTACCATACAGCTGAAGAACTGCAAAGCAGAGGTACTGCTACTACCATTTAGATGCCACTGGGCCGCCTCTGCAATGCTTACCAGTCCTGGTACATCACTGAAGCTTCAGGGTTAGCTGTGGTCTAGGAGGACAGGATCCCTACCACTCTTCTTCCTAGCCAGGGCTCCCTGCCTCTTCTTACTTATTTCTCCACGTAAAGCTGAGAATGTGTCTAGTTCCAGAAAAAAAGCCGGTTCATAATTTTACTAGGATTATATTAAGTTATAAATTAAATGAGAGAACACTGACATGTTTATGACACAGAATCCTACTGCAAGAGAAGGGTGTGTTCTTATCTGCTGAAGGTGACTGTGTCTCTCAGGAATGGTTTAAGGTTTGTGGTGGCTTTCCCCATCTCACCGTAGATTATTCCTGGATTTACGACCCTACTACACACAGGCTGCTCTTCCTGTCTAATCTTCTAGCTGTTGTTACTTCGGCTTCTATCTCATTAAGTTCTTTTACTGGTATTAATAGAGCCTTTGGGTTTTCAAGACATAAACTTACCCCACCACACATAGAACTGGGGCTGGGAGTCACTTGCTTCCTAGAACTCAGGTCAATGCCTTGAGTAACTTCGGTTATGTAGGCCTTATCCTGTGCCTCTGAGGGTCCCACAGAGCTGTCGGTGGCACTAAGGTCACAATCCACCTTCTGAGACAGAGTCTTGCTATGCAGCCCTGGTTGGCTTGAAACTCACAAAGTAGAGCAGGCTGGCCTGAAACTCAGAATTTGCCTCCTCTCTCTCGAGTGCTGGGATTAAAGATATAACTAGGTGGTTGTTGTTGTTATTGTATGCATGTATGATGTATGTGTGAGCATACATGCATGGCATACTTGTGGAGGTCAGAGGTCAACTCTGTAGAGCTGGTTCTCTCACTCCACATTTATGTGGGTCTCAGGGTTAAACTCAGGCTGCAGGCTTGTCCAAGAAGCACCTTTGTCCACCAAGCCATCTCGCCAGCCTTCACAATGACTCCAGCTGGTGGTCCAGGTGACAACTGCATCCTTCAGAGGACACTCATTCTGTCCTTCTCTTCCTTCAGCTGTTGGAGAGTCCAGCTTGCTGTTCCCATTCCCCACTCTACCTCTGGACTCCAGTGGCTTTGTCTGCTGCTACTCAGCCTCCCCCAGGAGGAGCACCTGAGTCTCCCAGGCTCTGCCTTCCAAGCAGGCCAGAAAAGCTCTCCTTTCTGCATAGACTGACAGACGGTACAGTGTGGGGCTGGCCATTTGTACTTCCTACCTTCTTGGCTACGTTCACAGGACAAATACTCCATGTCACAAGTTGTTATGACTCCTAAGGTAGCACACCCTGACCACATGGGGGATGGTGATGTATACCCGCAAAGGGGAGAAATGTCACCATGTGGAAATGCTCATAGCCACTGCTGAAAATATCTTCACATGGTATTCTATCTTACCAGACAGTGAGACAGCACCCAGAACCCATTTACACAGCACACAGCTTTGCTGACTGGCTTGCACAAAACAAAGGTTTCTGCAAACACATATCCCTAACACTTCCCTTCCCTTCACTGGTTTTCTGCAGACCTCAACCTATACTCGAGTCATAATAGACCCTCAAAGCATGAAATTATATGAATGAGGTGGCAGGGAGAGAGGAAGAGAAAATTTTTCCTGTGAGCATGTCTGTGACTCCTGCTCACCAGCTGTGCCTCTCAGTGACAGGGAGGGAGACTCTGCCCAGTCAGGGTTAGGAGACCCCTCACCTGAAAGATGGCTTCCTCACTGAGAAGGGAGAACAGCCTGGTAGTTTGAATGGAAAATGTCCTTTAGAGGCTTATGCATTTGAAGACTTGGTCCCTGGTGGGTGGCACTGTTTGGGAGGTCATAGAAGCTTCAGAGAGTAGAACCTTGGAGCGGGAGGAAGAATGTCACTGGGCTGGGTCTGGAGCTCACAGCCTTGCCCATTTCTGCTTTGCTTTCTCTGACCGAGTTTATGGTAGATGTGATCTGGGCTCTTCTGGCTCCTCTGCCATACCTCCCAGTTCTTTATTGTCTTACTCTGGAACTGTGTGCCAAAATGAACTTCTTCTCCCTAAGTCACTGCTGGTCCTAGTGTTTAACCACAACAGAAGAGTAACTAATACAAAGTCTAAGTACATAATGAAAACAAAGTAACTAATACAAAGTCTAAATAAATAATGAAAAAAAAAAAACCAACCCCCATACCCCATATCTGGGTCCTGAACAGAATACAGATGAAGAAACAAAGCTGTGTTTGCAGTGACAGCTGGGGCTGGGAAGTCATGAAGGAAGAAAGCCTAACACGAGACTGGCACTACCTAGCTGAGTCCTGAGAGAAACATGCAGAGCAGCCCAATAGGAGGTGTGCAGAGTCAGGGGCCCTCCTCATGCTGCCATGGCCATCAGAGGTACAGAGGGTTGAGGGAGAAATGGGAGGGGGTTTGATTTGGAGGAGTTGAAGCCCCTCCCCTG
Organism: Mastomys coucha; assembly: GCF_008632895.1. Taxonomy (NCBI): domain Eukaryota; kingdom Metazoa; phylum Chordata; class Mammalia; order Rodentia; family Muridae; genus Mastomys; species Mastomys coucha. The sequence continues at coordinate 116,415,030 of NW_022196911.1, read as the reverse complement.
GGGGTGTCTCACTTAGGGAGTGGACAGAGAGACCCTGAGGTGAGATGGGTACCAGGATGGTGCAGGTGGTGGTGAGGTACCAACACACGTCTCACTGGTATCCACTAAGGTGCCTCAGATGAGGAAACCGGGGTGGGGTTTATGGGAACAAAGTCCACTGTCACCTCAGGTTTCTGTAAACCTAGAGCAGTCCCCTAAAGCAAAGCTTGACAGGAAGCACAGGTGTCTGGACAGAAGAATGGGCTCAGGAGCCAGTCTGCATTCCTCCCAAAGCAGCCCCACATTGGGCCAGCAGAACAGTGTGGATGCTCAACACTGCCTGACCCACAGAGAAGAGGCTGACATTGAACTCTCTTTCAACTGAGCTTTGTGTATGAAGAGGCAAAATGAGGAGCAAGAGAGGAGGTTAGGCTGAGTACCTGATCAAATTTACTCAGAGAAAAATCAGTTTGCAGAGGAAACAGTAGACACTGAGAAACTGCAAAGGATACACAAGTCGTAGGGGCTGAAGAAAAAATGCCACCTCCTTACCTGCTGCCTTTGTCCATGGAAGCCCTTCCTGTGGATTCCCTATGTGCACAGACTTTGGATTATCCCATTGATACCAACTCAGAGTGTCCCCATATTCCTGACAATTGTGCCCTTGATGTTCCCCAGTGGTGCTATAAATAAAACTTTATTAACTGTAATTTGGAAGGTCTGCCTGAATTGCACATTAATTCTGTCTATGAAAAAAAAAACCTCAATTAGCTGGAACCCAGCTTACACCAGTCCTTAATTAACTGCCTCCCTCCCTTATTCTTGTTAATTAGCAGAGAGACAGATGATAACAACAACTTGGGAAACTTATTAAAATCAAGCAGGCATGTCCTTTCTTACACTTGGATCTTAGCTTCAAGTTTTTAGGGTTGTGTGTTTAATTTGGAGTGTCAGAAAACTAGAAAGAACCCACAAGATGGGGAGTGAACAAGCCCTTAGGCAGGGCGGGAAGGGGAACGAACACATATTATATAATAGCATAGGGATGCTAATCTACTCTAACCCTAACCTTAACCTAACATTGACTTCTGGCCTTTGCCCCGAAATATTGTTAACAAAAAGGACACTTTCTTCCAGAATCACAATCTATTCCCTGTGAATTCTCAGGGACAGTACTGCTCACATTCAACTGCACGTCACAGTAATGCTCATATTCACCTGCATGTCACAGCCTCTGGCTTTGGTCTAGGGTCAGTTCCAGGGCAGTGTTAGGTCACCTTGTAGCATTAGTCTTAATGAAGAATAGCAAGCCTACTTTCTGATTGAAAATCAAGGTGGAGCCGGGCAGTGGTGGCACACGCCTTTAATCCCAGCACTTGGGAGGCAGAGGCAGGCGGATTTCTGAGTTCGAGGCCAGCCTGGTCTACAGAGTGAGCCCAGGACAGCCAGGGCTACACAGAGAAACCCTGTCTCAAAAAAACCAAAAAGCCAAACAACATCAGCAACAACAACAGCAAATCAAGGTGCAAACAGTACAGGTCACCATCGAAATCCACATCACTGGGCTAGGAGATGCTAAGACATAGCACAGAGTTACAGTACAGGTCACCATCGAAATCCACATCACTGGGCTGTGAGATGCTAAGACATAGCACAGAGTTACAGCTCAGAACCCAAAAACCCAGGCACATGCGCACTGTGAGGCTATCACCATCGAGGCTGAATCTAGCCCCCTGCATGTTCATGTCCTTTGTAAATCCTGCCCCTTCCTCACCTGCCCCAGTAGCTGATCTGCCTGCCTGACTGCAGACAAGCTCATACCTTCTGTAATTTCCAACACACGGAACCAGATAGTACACAGCTCCATTACTGGTGCTTTTCAAATGACACTGTTGTGTCTGTATGGAAAAGCTGACATAGTCACCTCTTAGTGTCCATCTGGACACTTCCAGCTTCAAACTATCAGAACAGAGCTTGGTGTGGTGGCCTGCTCCTGTGACCCAGTTCCCTGAGAGACTGAAGACTGTAACAGTCTTAATGCCAGCCCCCAGCTTCCAAGAAAGCCACTCTAAATGTCAGGATACAAGTCTGTGTGACAAGTGAGAACTCAGAACAGAGTTGCTGGACAAGGGCACTTGAGCCAAGCCTGACAGCTGGAGTTTGAGCCCTGGCTTTAGGGTTAGGGGACATGATAGAGAACTGATGCTGCGGGCTTTAGGGTTAGGGGACATGATAGAGAACTGACAGCTGGAGTTTGAGCCCTGGCTTTAGGGTTAGGGGACATGATAGAGAACTATGCTGTGGGCTTTAGGGTTAGGGGACATGATAGAGAACTGACAGCTGGAGTTTGAGCCCTGGCTTTAGGGTTAGGGGACATGATAGAGAACTGATGCTGCGGGCTTTAGGGTTGGGGACATGATAGAGAACTGACAGCTGGAGTCTGAGCCCTGGCTTTAGGGTTAGGGGACATGATAGAGGACTGATGCTGCGGGCTTTAGGGTTAGGGGACATGATAGAGAACTGATGCTGCGGGCTTTAGGGTTGGGGACATGATAGAGGACTGATGCTGCGGGCTGTTCTCTCACCTCAAAGAAATACTGAGATTCTGAAAGGGCTCTGTCTCATGCGGACACATGACCTGAGACTTTCTCACTATGGCCTCGGCTGTCCATGTTAATGTTGTCTGCAGGGAGAAGACACTTCATCTTTTTGTTTTTGTTTTTCGAGACAGGGTTTCTCTGTATAGCCCTGGCTGTCCTGGAACTCACTCTGTAGACCAGGCTGGCCTCGAACTCAGACATCCGCCTGCCTCTGCCTCCCAAGTGCTGGGATTAAAGGCATGCGCCATCACCGCCCAGCTGATACTTTCATCTTGATAAAGACCATTAAGTTACTTTGTGGTTCTGCATAATATTCATATTATATGACTTTTTCTTCTTTTGTTAGTATGTCAGTATGCTTACTTTTACTTGTTGTCCCAGTTTCCTTTCTGATGCTGTAATTAAACATCCTGGCAAAGCCATGTAAGGGAAAGGATTTGTTTGGCTTACAATTTCAGAATGCAATCTATCATTGTGGGGAGGTCAAGCAGGAACTGAAGCAGCCAATTGCATCAGGAGCAGAGAGAATGCATTGTGCACGCTCATTACTCAGCTCACACTTTTACATGGTACAGGACTCAAGCCCCAAGAAGGTGCTGCAGTGAGCGGTGCTGTTCCCAACCACTACTGTCCTCAAGACAACCCTAGGTATGCCCATGGTCCAAAGAGCGGTGGTGCTCAGCCTTCCTGACGCTGCGACCCTTCATACAGTTCCTCATGTTGTGGTGGCCCCAAACATACGACTGTTTGCATTGATACTTCACAACTGTAATTTGTTATGGTTATAAAGGCTGACATTAGGTGTCTTTTGGTCACTCCACCTTACTGTTTTTTGAACTTGGTTTCTCACTGATCCTGGAGCCCCCTAAGTGGCTAGACTGGCTGGAAAGAGAGCTCCAGGAATCTACCTGTCTGAGCTCATCAGTGCTGAAACCAAGGGCTTTTATGTGGATGCTGGGGGTCAAATTCAGGTCATCATGCTCTCATGGTAAGCCCTTCAGTAACTGCTCTATCCCCAGCCTCACGTTGGTGCTTTAGTGAAATTTTCTACTTCAGATCTCTGCGTGTGTATTTGTGAGGGTTTCTTATGTTGTGCTTGTCTGGTTTTTGTTTTGGTACCAGAGTGTTACTTATCTCATGAAGCAATAGAGAAAGGGTGTACCACTATCCATATGCCTCCCCCTTAATGTTCAGAAGAACTCTCCATGGAAACCATCTGGACTTGTGGTGTTCTTTGATACAGAGCTACTGAGCTCATCTGTTTCCTCTTCAGCAAGTCTTCCCGTGTCAGTGAGGAACATGCCTGTCTGTCGAGGTCATTCACAATATTTACCTCCCATCCTTTTAAAATCATCAGTGGTATCACCTGCTGGTCCAGGTTCAGAACCTTCTCTGTGCTTCTTTGCCAGTTTGGGTGATGGTTCATCACTTACAAGTGTGTTTAACCAGCGGGGGCACAGACTCCATGGGTTGGCCATTTTCTCACTGTCCTGCCTCTTCTGTCTTCAGTCTCCCCATTTCCTGTGTTCTTCACTAACATCCCAGGTAGAAGCTGAGGACAAGATCCTAACACACGCAGGCAGGGACCCTCTGCACTGCCTAGCTGTGTTCCAAACACTATTTAGTTTTTATTTGATAGAAAAGAAAAATTTTAAGATTTCTTCTTTTTGAGGTCAGCCTGGTCCATGCAGTGAGTCCATGACCAACCAGGGCTATTGTAGTGAGACCCACCATAAAAACAAACAAACAAACACTCAAACCAGACAAATAAACAAAACCTCTCCCAAGCCCTCCTCTTTGAAAAGCTTCTATAAAGGTTGATAGTTATAGTCATGTGTATTCTATTAAATTATACATATTTTATAATACTTTAGTGAATGTGTTACTTATGATTATAGTACTTATATGCTTATCTTACATATTTTCTACTTTAATGTTTATTTAGGGAGTGGAGAGGTGGCTTGCTTAGTCAAGTGCTTGCTACTACACAAGCATGAGGACCTGAGTTCAGATCCCAAGCACCCACACAAGTGTCTGGGCATGGCATTGTGCATGTGTTGTCCCCACATACAAAGAGGTATGTGAGGAGAGACAGAGGCTGGGTGAGCCTGAGGCCTTGCTGGCTAGCCAGTACAGCCAATCAAAATGACAGTCATTGAAAAAAACAAAACAAAACAAACAAAAACAACACCCCATGTTGACATCTGGCCTCTGCATGTATGTACACACACACATGCATGAACACACTCATGCACGCTGGTTTAGAGTGCCACCCCACTGCAGCTGTAGGGCACACTGTGAGTCAATCCCTCTAACTGGTTATAGTGCATGCTCGCCAGCCACCCTGGTAGAGCATCTAGCCAGTAGACAGCGTTATATCTTTTCTCCACTTACTGACACATTCTGTTCATTATCAAGTCTCTACTGTAGCCCTGGCTGTGTCAGGGACTTACACTCCAAACTCGTCTGTACTCTCCGTGGGTCTCACATGGCATCAGAGGACTTTCTTTATCATACAACACCAACTATGGCTCTGCCCAGCGCCTTCTCTGGCTCTATGACAGCATGGTGCAGTCTTTCATAGCTGCTACTACCAACCTGTTTGTGTCTTTTTATTGAAAATATATTTTTTGTAGGCACCACAGAGTATTTCCTTACTCTTCACCCCATCTAACTACCCTCGCATTAGTCTCTCTTCACCTAATCTAAGCACACTCCTCCTTCAGTCACTTTTCGAATTGCTTTGATATGAAGCAGCCTAAGGGAGGAAGGGTATCTGGCTGGCTGGGCTTGTCATCTTGGTGGAAGGCTGTGCTGTCTGGAGCAAAGGAAGGAGAGCCCAGTTGGCTTTTTCTTCCCCTTTTCTTTGGTCTGGGACTCCTCAGCAGAGCACACTGTAGCCTACATTGAGGGCAGGTCTCTCACCCCAAGTTAATCCTTTATAGAAATGTCTTTGAAGGTATAGTCAAGGATGTGCCCCTATACCGCCCTGGGTGTTTCTCTTGTTGTTTGAGAGGCTCTGGCTGTCCTGGAACTCGATATGCCTCTGCCTTCCAGGGACTGGATTAACAACTGTCAGCACCCCTGGCTCTAGGTAACATTTAATTCACTTAAACTGAATCAAATTTAGCTACGTAGCTGTGCACGTCTTCTCCTGTAACGGTGCTGCTCAGCTGTGCACACCTCAGTCGCTGATGCAGCACAGCTCACAGCTACCTCCCCCTACCCTGGACTCCTGGCCACTCTATTCCCTTCCTTCTGCTGTACTACATATATGTGTGTAAGATTTCATTTTATCTTCTGTGTGTTGTTATGCTGGCTAATTTTATGTCAACTTGACACAAGCTAAAGTTATGTGAGAGGAGGGAACCTCAATTAAAAAAAACTGTTTGTATAAGATCAGTCTGAAGGCAAGCCTGTAGAGCATTTTCTTAGTGATTGATGGGGGAGGGCACAGCCCATTGTGGGTGATGCTATCCCTAGGCTGGTGGTCCTGGGTTGTATAAGAAAGCAGGCTGAGCAAGCCACGTGAACAAGTCAGTAAGCAGCACCCTCCATGGCCTCTGCATCAGTGTCTGCCTTCAGGCTGTGGCCCTGCTTGAGTTCTGTCCTGATTTCCTTTAGTGATGCACTAAGATGTGGAAGTGTTCGGAAACCCTTACCTCATCTTGTTTTGGTGATGGTATTCCATCACAGCACAGTAGTCATAACTAAAACAGCTGTCTTTAATTCCTGTTCTGTCTTCAGGGTTGTTTACAGAATGCTATCGATTTCTTCTTTATGGGCTGCTAGAAACGGAACCCAGGGCCCTGTCCCTGGATAAGCTCCGCTCAACACCTTTAGCAGTCCACATGCAGTCCACAGACCAGTTCAAAGTATAAGAGCCAAGGAAGGATTCCTTTGGTCTCTCCCCAACAATGCAGTTACCATGAGTTCTCTCTCCGTATGCTGTCATTTCCAGGACACACTTTAATAAACATTCAAAGTGAGCTTTCAACATTAAGGAGAAGAAATCCTAAGCCATTCGCACAGCACTCGCCCTGCGTGCCTCCCACTGTTACGTGGCTTCAGTCTGCTGTTCAGGGATCTTCAGGGCATGTCCTGATATCTCTGGTTGGCTTCCATCTTTGAGACACCAAGCTGACAGACCTTTCTTCAGAGTTTAGATGTTTCTCTGTGGTCAGTTTTTCCATCCTCATGACTTGGTTATGAAGTTTCCTAAGGTCCTGAACTTTGCTTTTTCTTACTGATCACACTGTGACAGCCATTTGGCCATGATGTGTTGATGGATCTTGCTCACAGCTGGGACATGCTAAGCTTTCTAGATCTGTGGCTTGTTGCTTTCAGTGAAACTGGAAGAACTTCTAGCCTTTACTTCTCCAAATATTTCTATATCCCTCAAGGAGCCAAATATAACACGTGGGACCTTTGCAGCTGCTGCACGGCTCCACGATACTACTCGGATTTCCAGAACTTTCCAGAACTGTCCCTCTTCATGTAACTGCATTACTCCTTTCTCCTGTGAGTGGAACTCACTGCTGAGCACCCCAATGTGTTTCTCAGGTCACACCCTGTTGTTTTTATTTCTAGACACTTGTCTGATGACTTTCTTGATGGTAGGGAGTCCTATGCTTGTCTGCCAAGCCCGACATCTGCAACAGCTTTGAATAGTTTTCCACAGTTATTTTCATTATAGTCTTATTTCCTGGTTTGTCATGTGCCTGGCCATTTAACAACAGTGTTAAAGGTACAATATTGAGGCATAGGGAGTGACTGTGGGACTCAGAACAAGAAGGCGCTCAGGAGGCTCCCTGTTTTGAGGCAGCTGTCTCAGGCGGGCGTCCCTGTAATATGCAATGCCCCTCAGTCAAAGAGAACATCATTCTTTATATTGTTCTTCCCAGGATCTTCTGCTTCTCTCCTGCCCATCCTTCTTCTTCTTCTTCTTTTTTTTTTTTAAGATTTTTATTATGTGTATCTCTGTGCATGCACAGGATTGCCATATGAATGTTGGAGGCCAGAAATGGGTGTCTGATCCCTTGAAGCTGTAGTTACAGGTGGTTGTGAATTATTTGACATGGGTGCTGGGAATTGAAAATGTGGATTCTTTCAAAGAGCAGCCATCTCTTCAAGTCTAAACCCACCTTATGGGCTGGCTGACTCCTGTCCATTGCTTGGGTCCTCCAAGACCCTATAGGAGAGTGGCACACAGGAGTGTTCCTCAGATACCTGGGAGAGATGGGTCCCTGATGAACTTTGGCAGAGTCTAGCCTGAGGAGGCACCAGTCTTCTCAGACCTCCACAGCAGGCCAGGAAACTGGGTGGCTGCTGCAGAACAATTGCTGGGCACTGCACATCAGGCTTGTCTATACCACAAGATACCACATCTGCAGAGTGCTGTGTCCTAGACCATAGGGCATCTCATCTATAGACTATTATGTACCAACAGACCATAGATCAGGTCATCTGTAGAGTACTAAGTACTAAGGACCCCTCACAGTGGCAAACTTGGAATCAGCTGGGCACTGTGAGCTTGGTAGGCACATATGCCACTTGAACAGTGAGGCAGCTAGATGTCAGGGCCAGATTTGAGGAGGGAGGGGAGGCTGCTTATACCTACATGGAATTTTTATTTCTCTGAGAATTACGTCCCAAGTCATTAAAAGAAGGAAAGATGTGGAAATGAGGCTCAGTGTCAACCAGAAACATTCCAGAATGTCCCTCAGCAAGATGACTGCTGTTAAGTAAACAGCTGCAACAAGCTGGTTAGGAAATTAACTCAGAGGATGGTCCCCAGTGCCTGCAGGCAGTTACAAGAACATCGCAGGCAAGGGAGTTTCCAGCTGAGCACTGGTATCACACACAGACTTCAGCATGCTGCAAAAGTGAAGCATGGCCGTCTGCTCAGGGCACTGCAGGGTCTGTGCTCACAGCTGAGTGCAGCCCTGGGCACAGGAAGTCAGTGTGTGCAGGAGACAAACAGGGATGGAGAGGGATGAAGTCCTTTCTCCTCCCATTGGAACATAGTGGCCAGCTTTAGTCACTTTGGTGATAATGAGCACCGTGAAGCACACAGGAGCAACATTCACCAGTTGGCCAGGAACAGAGCACTAGGCCAGCGAGAGTCAAGCTCAGCCCCAGATAAGCCAAAACAGGAGTCTTTTTGTGTGGCCCAGCAAAAAGACTCATGGCAGGACCTACACAGGATGTCTACAGCACGGCACATGTTCAGCAGTGCGCTAGGGTCCTGGCTAGGCTGTAGGCCCCCAAAACCAGAGACCTGTGATCTAAGGAGACAGTCCAAGAGACTATAGGGAACTCACAGAGCTGCTGCACAGGGTCCAGAACAAATATCAATAAAGGTCCAAGGCTCAACCACACAGAGAACAGGAATAGAGAGAGCCCTGTGATCTTCATATGGATAACCCCCTCATGCATCGGGCACCACATGGAAGCTGTCCATGAACACTTCTTCTGTGAGATGAACATCAGACCAGCACACTGCCCAGTTGGGGGTGGAGGTGAATGTGGGAGGGGGCTGAGTAGGTACTCAGGGGATCTGTAGTAAGAAAGGTCAAGGGAGAGTCTAGGTTGAGGGAGTGAAAAGAGAAAGCAACGAGTGTGGTGGTGTTTTGGCATGACAGACAGTGGGTCACTGTGGGATGTGGCACATCCAGGCCAGCCAGTGGCTGGGGAAAGGGTCACAAAGAATATGGCTGAACAAGGTCCAAGGTAGAGGGACTCAGATCTCAACTTTAGTGAGCAAGGATAAAGAATGCCCTGGGGAGAGGCTGAGGCTGTGGCTTGGCTAGTAGAAGGCTTGCCTAGCATACATAGTACTCCAGGTTCTGCTCCCATCACTGCATGCTCCCTTAATCTCAGCACTTAGGAGACAGAGTGGGAGGGTCAGGAAGTCAGGGCTATCTCCACACAGGAAAGGGAACAAACAGCCTGTGACACTGCCAGACCTGCAGTGACTGTCTTCAGAAATAGAGCCAGAGCCAGTGGAGGCCATCATGCTCTGCTTGTCACTGTCAGAAGCACGACCCTGTCATTCCTGCATTGTCTTCTCTGAGCTGAAAAGTCCCAATCATTTTATGAGGTTGATGTAGAACATGGACTCATTCGTCCTACACAATCCTTGTGCAATGTTGTACACATATACACACACACAATGACATTGATAGAAGCCCACTGAAGCCAAGCTGGAAACAGACTTGATTCTTATACACCAGTGGTTCTCAACCTTCCTAATGCTGCAACCCTTTAATACAGTTCCTCATGTTGTGGTGACCCCCAACGATAAAATTATGTTTGTTGCCACTTCATAACTGTAATTTTGCTACTGTTACGAATTATAATATAAATATCTGATATTCAGAATCTCTGGTATGTGACCCTTTGAAAGGGTTGTTTCCCCCCAAATTCTCCACTGTCTCAAAAGCAGGCCCAGAAGCAAAGGTGCTGAGGCCAATCTCTTCACCTGCCAGGGCCCTGTTCCATCTGCTCTCCACAGTCCCTGCCAAGCTGGTTCCAACCCTATGTGGAATGCAGTCTGAAATCACAGGGGCCTTCCCTGTCATCCACAACATTCATCTTTGATGCCAACACATCTGTCTGGGTACCCTGCACCTGCTGTCCACATCTGCACACAAGGATCTTACAAGCTATGATAACTAGTTGGGTCAAATCCTGACCACTCAGGGAGCTCATCTTGCGCTACAGCTTCGTCCCCAGGAGGACCAGTGGGGTTTGATTGAGATGCTGCCTCTCCTGGTTGTTGGTGGAATTGAGAACAGGCTCTCCTCACGGCCCATGCCCTGCACCCACCTCAGTTCCTCTCACTCAGGAGAGCTTCTTCTACTTGGGAGGCAGAGGCAGGTGGATTTCTGAGTTCGAGGCCAGCCTGGTCTACAGAGTGAGTTCCAGGACAGCCAGAGCTACACAGAAAAACCCTGTCTTGAAAAACCGAAAAAAAGAGAGCTTCTTCCCCATCATCTCCTCCCATTTGCTACTTTTAACTGGGCCATTTCAGAACCAGAGTTTATTTTTTAGGGTTCTCTGCCCCATAGCCTGCTACAAACAGCTGAAGGCTTCATCCTCTGCCATCTTCCCAGAACTCTGGATCTTTCTACTGCCCCTTGCTTGCTTGAAGCGTCAGCCTCTAGCCCTTTGTCACAGTCTTGACATCCTTGCTGCCCCACTATAGATCACTGTCCTGACTCTTCATTTTGTTACCCTCATGGCAGTGACTCCTGCTCCTGCAAGGTGTGACTCTGGCCCCTCAGGGAATGCTTTTTAAAGCTGCCTGTACCTGTGTGCTCTAATTGGCAGCTGAGGTCAGGATAGGGACCTCTTTGCCACTTGTAGACCTTAGCACAAAGCTATGAGTATAGGGACCATCTATCTTCATGGGGGAGAAAAATGGCTGCAGGATCAGGAGATGTGACAACTGGAAAGTGCCGGGGCTGGGAAGTCACCTGTAAAGAAGGGCCATTAAGGCTCTCCAGGGCTACAGGCAGGATGGGTAAAGACAAGACAGGTGATAGGCTAAGCCTTGGTCCTAGTGCCAGCATGTTTAGGGACAGGGAAAGAAGGGTATAGCAGGACACAGCTTCGGGGAGGGGCAGGCTGAGCTCAGGGCCACTTGCTGGCTGCCATTGTCAGGAACACAGAGAATGATCAGGGAATAGTCAGAGTGCAGGTATTAGGGGACACACAGAAGACAGGCTGGTCACCTGGCAGCGGGCAGAGACTAGGGATGGTTTGGTAACCAGAGGTAGATGTTGGGGGAGAGTTTTATTCAATTCTATAAGAGAGAAGGGCTGGGAAGGGTGACAGCCACAGATTTCACAGATTTCAGGCATACAAGTTGGGAAGGGCAGGGGAAACACAGGAGTGGCCAGCCCCACCTAACACCTGGGGCAGGGTGAGGCAGCTCAGGGCCCAGGGGCGGAATGTGGCTTCCCACCTGTGAGGGTGAAGGGGATTACTCACACTGTCCACAGCGAGGATTTTGGCCCAGATGAAGACGAGGAGCGGCCGCAGCTCTCGGGCCGAGCTCTGAAGCAGCTTCAATACATAGGGGAAGATGCCCACTGACAGGGCCTGGAGGAAAAAGGGTCAGCACATGAGGCCCCTCTGCACTGCTGCTGGGTTAGCTCACTCCTCAGCACAGGCATGAGGCCCCTCTGCACTGCTGCTGGGTTAGCTCACTCCTCAGCACAGGCATGAGGCCCCTCTCCACTGCTGCTGGGTTAGGTCACTCCTCAAGTTGCCAGCATCACTGGCCTTTCCTCTGCAGAACCAAGCTGGAAGAACCATTGCTGGATTCTTCTGTCCAATTTTAGACTTCTCTCTTTCCTCCTTCAATGTTACTCTTCTTATTTTTAGGCTTTTCTCCCCTCTCCTTCAATGCTAGCCAGCAAATGATCACTCTCTGTTGACAATATCTAATTATTAAGAACATGGTGAGTGCTAGCCTGCTCAGCTCGCAGCACTATGCACAGACCCTATGCAGGTCATTTCACTGTGTACCACACACAGTGGACAGCCATTGTTTATAACGTGAAATAGATTTCTAATTGTTTCAACAGTATTGTTTTAAACTTCATTATTTAATTTTCTGTAACTAGGTGCGTGTGTGCGTGTGTACACACCTGTATGCTAGAATGCTTAAGCGCGCACAGGAAGCCAACCTCCTCTCCTTGTTTTCTGACTGTCTTGAACTAACCCTAGAGCTTGCTGATGAGGCTAGACTGGCTGTCAATGATTTTTAGGGATTCATCTAGTTGCCTCTGCCTCCTCCAGTGCTGGAGTTACAGATGCTGGCCACTGTACCAGCTTTTACATGAGTGTTATGGGTCTGAACTCAGGCTCTTATACTTGTGCACAAGCATCTTACCCACTGAGCCAACTTTCTCCCCTCTCCCTTTTTCAAATTTATTATTTTATTTATTTACATTCCAAATGTTGCCTCCCTTCCTGGTCCCCGATCCAGGAGTTCTTCCCTCTCCCCCCTCCTCTTTGCTTTTGAGAGGGTGCTCCCCCACCTACTGCCATCTCTCCCCATAGCATCCCCTTCCCTGAGGCATCAAGTCTCTATAGGATTAAGTCCATCCTTTCCCACTGAGGTCAGACAAGGAAGTCCTCTGCTACACATAGAGCAGGGGCCATGGGGCCATGTATGCATTTGGTTGGTGTGAGTCATCTTTTTAGCCCCCATTTTAAACCTTTACTTGTAGACAAAGCCAAAAAGCTCTGCACAGTGAAGGTGGTGGAGAGCTCTAAACATCCTTAGTCTGCAGGCTCTCTGAGCCTCTTTCTGATTTCCTGATGGCATGGATCACTGCTTGGTTCTATTTCTGTTCTGTAGAAAGAGGACCCAAAAGAACAGTTTAGAACTGTGCCTAAATCAGTGTGGACAGTGTGAGGGTGCAGACTTCTGGGAGAAAAAGGCCATGGAAGGCACAGTCAGCTGTCCATGGTTCCTGAACTTTGAGGAGTCTAACCTAGAGGGGATCTAACAGTGACAAAAGCCCCAGAGCAGCAGGGAGCGAGGACGCCCCTGGCTGCTTCTGCTTTGGAGTTCAGACTGCCTCACTGAGTCCAATCCCCGCTTCCCTCCCCTCAGGTGAGGCAGAAGACACGCACCAAGCTCACTGCCCAAGGGCCCAAGTCCAGAAAGCGTCCCAGCAAGTCCAATGCTCTCAGCCGGTGCACTTGGCTTAGCAGAACCTGGAAAACAGAGAAAGATACTGAGCCACAGCAGCATGACACCTGATTGCCACTCCTCTAAGAAAGCTCCAGTATGAGCGGGTGGCCTTGGAGGGGTCTGACAATACAACTCAGTGGCCTTTTTTTTTTAAGCTGGGCTTCTTCTGCCTGTCAATTCATGTTTTAGACAGGCTGAAAAAAATACTTCATTATCCAAGTGAAATATGCCGCCACCTGCACCAAGAACCAGTATGAGCAGGCCCTCACTGTGGCTCTGCTCTGTGCAGCATGGTGCATCCCCACTTCTTTTTCAATGAGATTATACAGGGGTGAGGACTGTTCCCCTCCCTAGACACTTGGGGCAATATTTCTCTCTCCCAATGGAAGCAGAGTGTCCCCTATAGAAATGTCCATGGTTTGTTTAAGTGGTTCCCCTAATGCTAGACATCACAGACAACTCTGTGACAAATGTCCTAATCTGCATATCTTTTCACAGTTGGCTTCTCCTGATGATAAATAGGATACAGGGTGTAACATCTATAATTAAGAACTAGCTGTTGGCTAGACCACCCCACCCTTTTAACAAGGAACATCACACACAACACTTGATAGATATGACTGGGCAAAGTACCCGGCATCTCTGGTTTATTAATGCTCAGTACAAGGTCAACACAATCCTTACGAACAGACGCAGATTCTCCTGGGAAAACACTGTCCACTATCAACATTCAATACAAAAACAATGAAGTCCTACAGGAACAATATAAAATACTGCTTATTTCTTCCCCCAAAATAGCACATTTTCCGTTTTTTCTATTGATTTAAACTTTTTAAAAAACTGAGGTCCAACATGAATTAAAATTACTTTAAGAATATAGATTGGATTTTTTTGGTGTGTATTTGTACTTCAAAAAAATTAAGAAGTGGGTCTGAAGATTTGCCTTGACAGTTAAAGAGTACTGGCTGCTCTTCCAGAGGGCCTGGGCTCACGGTGGTCCACAGCATCTGTGGCTGCTCTTCCAGAGGGCCTGGGCTCACGGTGGTCCACAGCATCTGTGGCTGCTCTTCCAGAGAGCCTGGGCTCACGGTGGTCCACAGCATCTGTGGCTGCTCTTCCAGAGGACCTGAGTTCTCGGTGGTCCACAGCATCTGTGGCTGCTTTCCCAGAGGACCTGGGCTCGAGGTGGTCAATAGCACCTGTGGCTACTTTCCAGAAGATTTGATATCTTCTTCTGGCCTCTGTGGGCAGTGAACATGTTGCACAGACATGCATGCAGGCAAAACGCCAGGCCGAGAACCAAGCTGTCCCAGATGCAGGGACTCACAGCTGACAGCAAGTGAGCAGGTTCTGGGCTCCTGCTCCTCTGTGGAGAGCAGGACTTTAGAGTGACCTCGAGGTAGGGCCTGCTAAGGCAATCCATGCTTGCTTCATCATATATGAACTGTGCTCAGGCTTTGCCTGAGACATGAAGAGAAACCGAGGCTCTAGTGGGCCAGGACTCCCACCTCCAGCAGGAGACCCAGGAACTTCTGAGGGGCAGCACCATCATGGCATGCAGGGCAGAACTGTAGTGGTACCCCACACTGTCCTGAATGCTGACAACGGCCTTGTGCTTCAGGTCCAGACTATGTTTAAAATAAGAGGCACCGACAGCAAACACTTGGTGAAAGGCAAGTGATTCACAACAACCATGTTAAGAGAATAATTCTGCCCTGTGACTCCACTCTGGCTTTTCTTGTCTGATGTTGACTTTCTTCTTCTGTCTGGGTGCCTCTGCCCAGCTGCCCGGAGGAAGAGTCCGAGGCAGAACCATACAAAGCCAGAAAGGTCCACCCTTTGAAATGGCTTCTTGATGTTAGCAGTCACGAGTTGGAGGACATAGCAGTCTGATGTCACTTTTTAAAGGCAGAAAGTATCCTGAAGCTGGCTGGGAGTGG
The DNA here is from genome assembly GCF_008632895.1 of Mastomys coucha. Classification (NCBI taxonomy): domain Eukaryota; kingdom Metazoa; phylum Chordata; class Mammalia; order Rodentia; family Muridae; genus Mastomys; species Mastomys coucha. The sequence goes on along the minus strand of NW_022196911.1, from coordinate 116,399,797 downwards.
CCAGGCCCATGTTACTGTTCGATGGCTGAGAGTGGCCAGGCCCATGTTACTGTTCGATGGGGCTACACTCAACAGAGCCTGATGGAGCCTCTCACTGCAGCTGCAAGCCCTCAGCTAAGGCCTCTTACTGGATGGAAGGAATTCATTATGGTTTATGGGAGTGAGGGGACCTGAAAGAAATCACTGCTGCCTGCATTAAGATCTTTTTTCCTTCTCTACCAGAGCTGCTCCAGGCTTTGGCAACAATAAAGGTTTTCAGGACAAAGCCAGGAAAGTAACAAATGGAGTGAGGTCAGGTGGGCCTCCCAGAGTCCTGCACTCCCCAGCTCCTGTCCTGTTCTTTGTCTACCCCAGGTATGTTCATCAGGGCTCGTCTCTTGAGTCAGACTGGCCCTGGCCTGGGAGACAGAGCCTTGCGTGTGGTAGAGGACCTGCTCCTTACGTTTGTCTGAAAGACCACATGGAAGATGGCTCGTGTTCTTTCATAACTCTTGCACCATGTTTGGTATCAGGCTGGCTCTAGAGGTCTTCTCTTTCCCTGAGAGAGTGTGGGTTGTAAATGGAACATGAAAAATAAAGTCGATAAAATCTATTTACAAAAGGACTATTGCCAGGTCCCAAAGAACTAGATGCCCAGCCCTGGAGCTCTGCTGTGGGGACGACCAGTGCTATTCTGCTATGCTGCTGCAATACCATGCAGGTTGGAGAGAGAGCTGTGTGGTGACCCAGTCCACCCAGAGGCGCCCCCAGTGTTGCTGCCATTTCCTGGAATCACGCAGGCACCTTCCCTCCCCAGGCCTTGTCCTGCTCTTGTTACTTTTGCTTTGTTGTGGAAACATCTGATTAGTTTCTAGCTCCTCTTGCAGTTCCAGGACTTTCTTAAAACTATGCTAGACACATATGTTCTTCTTTCCTGCCTCTTTTCCCCCCTCACCTCCCCCCAACCCCGGCTGGGATTACTGGGGCTTTAGACAGGGAGAAACCCAAGATCTGGGATAGGTGAATCACGTCCTGAGACTGTGAGGTGGGGGGCCGGGGGAGGGCGCTGTGTTCTATGGAGAGAGACTTTTGAGCTACAGTTGTTCTGAGCATTTGGCATAGTGAAAATGGACGGCTGTCCACCACAATGTGGTTAGCAGCCCTAATGAGCAAGCACAAGACCTTTTTTTGAAGGAAGCAAGGCCAATGTCCTTAGTCAGGTGGAAATCAGACCCATGGCCCATTTTATAAAGGACAACAACAAGTGCTGTAGAGAGTGATGGCCCCACCGCAGGCCCATTGGGAGGGGAGCCTGCTCTCTAATCCTCCAGAGATGTAGGATGGCTTCCTAACCTTCTAAGTGGTACCCCCTCATGATTTCCACAGCTTCTGCCTGAGCTCAACTGCCCCTGAAACTTGATAAATAGTATTTTCTGGCTTTTACAGTAAGTTGCCAATCCTAGGTGTCTTATCTAGTCAATGGTCCCAGAGCAAAAGGTCTTTTCTTTTTTTTTTTAAATTAGATAATTTTCTTTATTTACATTTCAAATGATATTGCGTCTCCCGGTTTCCCCTCAGAAAAACAAACAAACAAACCCCTGTTCCCTCTCCCATCCCCCTGCTCACCAACCCACCCTCTCCCACATCCTGGCCCTGGCATTCCCTACACTGGGGCATAGAACCTTCACAGGAACAAGGGCCTCTCCTCCCATTGATGACCAAATAGGCCATCCTCTGCTATACTTATGCTGCTGGAGCCATGAGTTCCACCATGTGTACTCTTTGGTTGGTTGTTTAGTCCTTGGGAGCTCTGAGGGTATTAGTTAGTTCATATTGTTGTTTGTCCTAAGGGGATGCAAACCCTTCAGCTCCTTAGGTTCTTTCTCTAGCTCCTTATTTGGGGACCCTGTGCTCAGTGCAAAAGGTCTTTTCTTAGTCATAACCTAGCTCATCAGTTTCTCCCCCAAACACACATTTAATACGACAAAATCTTTGTGACTTATCTACCCAACTGCAATGACAAACCCACTATTCATATCCCTCTCCCATGTCATTTTAGTCAGCAGGCAGTAAATGGGTCCTCCAGAGGCAGACCAGTTCGCACATGTATTATTGACACACACAGAAGGTTCTGTTTCTTATGAGGACACAGCAAGGAGAGCTGACAGCACTTCGTCAGTCTGTGCTGCTCTGGTGTTGGTCAGGAGAGTGAATGTTCTAGCCCCAGTAGGATCTGCTTGGTCGCCTCACCCTTTCCGCACAGGACAAATTCACATCTTGTGTCCTTCCAAACAGAAGGAGGTGGTGATGCCAAGACTGCAGCAGAGCAAGGTTTGTTAGCAGTGGGCCTCACCAGTTCCTAACGTGCAAGTGGGAGGAGGGAGTGGTGATCTACCCCAATCTATATTTAATTGGGAAAGGAAAAAGGGAATTCAGTGGCTTTGCCAAGAGAAGGCCACTGGGAGTAAGTGAGCATGTACTGACTTCAGATCAGATGTGACACATCGATGCACCATTCCCTTGAAGCCCAGCCCCACCTCCTGAGAAACACGTGGCTCAGTCCAGCCTGTGGGAAGTGACTGACCTGCAGGACGATGGGCAGCTGCTCTGGGGGGCTCCTGTTCTCCACGCCCATTGTAAGCCATACCTGGAATGCTGTCAGCTGCTCAGCAAAGAATGGGCTGTGCTGTGGGAAAGCAAAAGAGCCAGTCAGGGGCAGGACAGTGACCACAGTGGAGCCAGTCAGGGGCAGAACAGTGACCACAGTGGAGCCAGTCAGGGGGACAGGACAGTGACCACAGTGGAGCCAGTTAGGGGAGCAGGACAGTGACCACAGTGGACTGCTCTGGAGAGTTAGGGGGGCAGGCCAGTGACCACAGTGGACTGTGCTGGAGGGCGCTGGTCTCATAGGCTCTGTCAACAGCCTAGGCAGGAGACAGAGGAAGTCTGAATTTGTGGCCTGAGCACTTGGATGTTCCTGTCAACTGTGAGGAAGGGTGTGACAAGAGGTAGCTGTGAGAGTCGCTGGATCCCTGAGCTCCAGTTAGAGGTGGCTGTGAGCCACCCACTGTGAGTCCTGGGGACTGGGCTCCAGTCCTCTGCAGGAGAGCACATATGACTTGCAGGAACATGAGGCCATTTTAAGCCCCGAGCCATGTCTCTCTATAGAACCACTATTTCTTCACTATTACTACGAGTATTATTTTGAGAGATAGTTTCCCTGTCTACCCACACCAGCCTGCAGTTCACCATCTTCTTTCCTCAGCTTCCTGAGAGCTGAGATTGCAGGTGTGCACCAAATTTAGCCTAGGGTTTTTTTTCTTTCTTTCTTTCTTTCTTTCTTTCCTTCTTTCTCTCTTTCTTTCTTTCTTTCTTTCTTTCTTTCTTTCTTTCTTTCTTCCTCTCTCTCTCTCTCTCTCTCTCTCTCTCTCTCTCTCTCTCTCTCTCTCTCTCTCTCTCTCTCTCTCTCTCTCTCTCTCTGGAAGTTTAGTTCTAGGGAAGGGACCCAGTATTCTTAGAGGTCAAGGAGAGAGGTGGGACCTTCCAAGAAAACGGTGGAGGGAATCGTCTTGAAGATAGAGCAAGATCACATGGATATGGGACTTTGGAAGCCAGATCAGTGATGTGCTCAGCAGTACTGAACAAGAGATGAACCAAGCAAGACTAAGATTATGACCCAGCTGTGGGTTGCTTCAGAGATAGAGATCCTAAATACTGTCTTGGATACAGCAAAGCACAGCAGGATCGAACACACAACAAAAAACAGGAGACAGGACAGAAGAGAGAAGGCAGAGGTTCCAGTGCAGACATGGTATAGAAGGAGGTGGCTGCTCAAAGGAGGGAGACAAGGGGTGTATATGGAGTGAAAAGCCAGCATCGTGAAAGCTGAGGGACAGAGCTAGGTGAAGGACTGACCACGGAGTGAGGGCACGGTGGGAAGGCTGATGCTGCAGCACAGAAGGGCAAAGTTGCATGGCTGTGAGCTGGAGGGAGAATGCTGGACTTTACTGCCTTGTTTCTGAGGGGAGCGTGACATAGACCTGTGAGGGAACTGTGGTGGGAATGGATAGAGGAGAGGAATGAGGATCTGTGGTCATGTCTGTACTCACACTGTGCTTTAGTTTCTAATGACCCACGAGGGATAGCTGCATAGGTGAGGGCAGTGTACACAAGGGGGCAGAGGCAGTAAGTACACAGTGAGCACAAACACCCCAGCACATAACCATGGAGTCGAGCTGGGGCCTTTTGGTCCACATGGAGGCTCATCAAGTCAGAGTCCCAGAGGGCACTGGAGAGCCTGGGAGGGAGTGGCCAGCCCTCTGTTCCCATGCTAGGGTTACCACCCACAGGAGAGGGATGGCTTGGTGGGAAGGGAGACACTAGGAAGCAAGAGGCTAGGAGCCTGGGAAGTTTCCCATTCTCGCACCCCCCACTGCCCCACAGAGCTGCCTTCCATGGGCCAAACAGTTCAAGCACAGCAGTGCCTGTCCATGCACAGTGGGGGGAGGGCAGTGTCCACTGGAAGTGAGCCTGTGAGCCTGTGAGCCTGGGTTAGGGAAGTAGCTGGGCCTCCGACCTGTAGCTCACCTTTTCTGAGAACTAATTAGAGCCTGGGTCCCACAGTAAAGGCCCAGTGGCATGAGGGTCATGAAGTCTACCTGCTACTTAGAAAGGCATAGGGGCTCTGTGCCATCAGCTCACACAAAGGAGATCATACTCAGGGCAGCCATGAAGCTGGAGTGCAGCTCCCTAAGTGGTTTTCTCATTTTCAAGTAGGAATCGTTCACCAATTGTTTTAAAGTCTCATTAAGTGCCTTCTTCCCTCCAACCCACAGCATCCCGTTGCTTGCCTGTAAATGAGAATCACACACACTCTCTCCAGTCAGCTTCTGTTCATGGGCTTTCATGGTATCCACTGTGGAGTGACCATTCCAAGCAAAGAGATAGTAATTCCTGATCTAGTCACATGTGGTGGCATGTACTTGTAATCCCAGCACTGAGGAGACTAAGGCAGGAGATGCCAGCCTGGTTTACACAGTGAGACCTTTTCTCCCAACTCCTTCACCTAATCCTAACCAGAGAAGAGAAACACATCTTTGCTAGCTGTGGGGCTAAAGCCAAGGGGAAACACTGGTTCAACCACACAGTATAAAGACTACACAGGCGGCCATGTGAGCACTCAGAGATGGTGACTGGGCCAAGCCTCTCAGGTGACCTTGTCAGCAGACCAGAAGGGAACAACCAGGAATACTGAGGGATGGCATGTAGCTGTAACCACCCATCCAGTCTTCTATGACAGATTGCACACAGACATGCTGTTGCAGATCTAAATCGGGTCCCATGAGCGAAGGGTCAAAGTGAGACAGTCAGCAGCCAGGAGTGGCAGAGCCCTGCTCCATGGCAATGGCTAATCCAGCCAGATTTACGTTGCTGCTACAGTGCTGTGCTGGCCTCTGTCCCCCTCTGCTCTCCCTTTGCTGGGCCAGGTGACCCGAGCCGCGGTGGGGGGCTTGCCACTTGAGTCCGCTCAGTGAATAGACAGTGGTCAAGGGTGTTTATGCCACCCCTTGTAAAGATACCAGAGTCTGCAGAAGGGATCTCAGCTGGCTTCCTGAAGTCTGGGATGTTCCTCCTGGCTCCTCCTCCTACCTCAAAAAACATCAATTTGAATGGAGTTCTAATTCCTTCCTAGGTAGAGCCTGTCACTTCTGTTAATTCTGAAGACTAGTATGTACATTATTTAGTCAACTTGACATGCAAAATTACTTGCAAACAATACACATACAAATAAAACCAAACCAAACCAGAATTTAGCTGCGTGTCTCCAACAATGGTAAGATTCAGTATTAAACACAGGCCAGCATTCCTCAACTCAGTGCACAATTCTCCCCTAGCTCAGCCCACGCCCAGCAGGTTCTCTGAAGAAATGAACAAGTGAGCATAGCACACCACATGGAAGCACAAAAGGTCAGAGGTTAACAGGGGCAATCTTGGAAAAGAACACAGGTGGAGGACAGATTAGCAGCGTCAGCAACATTTGCAAATGCTCAGAATCAAAACTGTGAACCTAGTGCCTGGACAAATGCTGGACAGAACTGACCAGAGAAGCTGGAAGCTGCTCACACGGTCACCAGGTCCGTATGACGACAGAGCAAACACCCGCTGTTCCAGCCCACACCTCCCATGCAGGGATCATGGCTACCTGGCAGAGCTCTGAGAGCAGAGCAACACAAAACTCTGGAAGGGAAGACAACGGCATTTGGGCATGTTCACCTCACATGAGTCAAGATGGCTTTGGACAAGGCAGTAAAGGCCCTAATCATTAGAAAAATTCTACTAAGTAGGAATTTGATCAACAAGAAGAAAAGGTAAAACATGAAAATGTAGTCTGCAGAGTAAGAGATATTCATAGTGAGACACAGAACATCAACAGACCCACACCAGCTCAGTAGAAAGATGTATAATAGACCTCCAGAAGACATGAAACCGCACTCTGCCAGCTATGGGGACACATGTCACTCTTTGTATGGAACCAGATTCTGCACAGCACAAGGGCTGCAAACCAAGGACACTGTGGACAGCTATCTAGTAGCATCTACTAAATCTACACATGTGCAAGTTGGCGCTGTCCCCCAGCACCTCAGCAAACAGCACTTCGCTCCCCAAGCACATACAGGAATCAGCCACACCCAGGAATCAACGTCGTCAATGAGGTCAGAGGACAGTGTAGGAGAGAGAGGACTTCCCAGATTCCAGAAGTGAAGGTAAATATCTTAGTATAATACTTAATAATACAGTAAGAATGAATAGAATCTCACACCAGCAGCATTTGAGACTGATCTAGATGACCGACTTCCCCTTTGCCTCAAGCTGCACAGTCCCTGGGCCAGACAGCACTAACTGTGAGAATCTCAAGTGGACACTCAAAACCTACACTGGCCATGGCCCAGGAAAACATTCTGAGTCTGCAGACACCATTACTCTCTCTTCTGTGGAAAGGTCGTACAGTTCATATCAAAAGCGTACTGTTGGGTGGAAGCAGTCAGACACAAAGAGCACACGCCCTGTAGTTCTCTCCAGGGCTCTTTCTGCATGCAGCAGGCAGGCTGCAAAGGGGAGAAGCTGCTTGATCATGGGCTGGGCGAGAGTGTGTCAAAGTGGTGAAGATTCACCAAGCCATACATTTGTGAGACACATGACTTTCTACATGTATTCTATACATTCAAAACAAGGGGAGAGATAAAATAAAAAAAGCTACAGCATGGTATGGATCAGTTGCCCCTATACCTCAATGTTCCCATAATGTGGCATACTGATTTCATGAGGTCAGAGATAAACCAGTGAGAGCCTTCAAAGACACCTGGCACGGAACACAAGTGTTCAGACCGAAAGGAACAGAACCCAGCTCGCCACCCTAGGAGCAGAGTTCTCATTTAAGCAGAGGGAAGCCAGGATCTGAAGACAAAAACACTCAAGTCTTTTTTGAGTGGAGTGGAGGGGGTGTTTAGAGACAGGGTTTCTCTGTGTAAACAGGCTGGTCTTGAACTCAAGAGATCTGCCTGGGATTAAAGGTATGCTACCATCACCCAGCAAGATGAAACGCTTCTTTTCTTTTTAAAATTTTACTATATATACTACTTTATGTAATAATTTTATATATATGTGTGCTCTATCTGCATGTAAGCCTGCACACCAGAAGAGGGTGTCAGATCCATTAAGGATTGTTGTGAGCCACCATGTGGTTGCTGGGAGTTGAACTCAGGACCTCTGAGGAGCAGTCAGTGTTCTTAACAGCTAAGCCACCTCTCTAGCCCCACAAGATTAAAGTCTTAATGAGATTTTTCCAGACATCCATCTGCACCAAGAGGCCCTGTCCCTCCTATGAGAGCACAAGCCCCTAGGGCCATTCTGGTTTGCACGGCACCTGCCATGGTCTGCCGTGAGCCAGGCATCATTCTCTATGGAGGTCTGTGACTCTGAAGGAGACTGTTCCTGCATCAAACAGTTTAGGGAAGGTGGGCACACGGACTTTTTGTTTGCAAGTTGAGTAGTGGATGCTACATGCACCATGAAAAGACAAGACAAAAACAAAACAGAACAAAACAAAACAAACAAACCAACCAAAAAACTCCAAACAAACAAACCCACCACCACCATCAAAACAAACAAAACCAAAAAACCATGTCACACACAGATATACAGACAGAGACAAAGGACACACACAAACAGTGAGTGAGAGAGAGAGAGAAACAAACACACACACATATAAACACACAGAGTGAGCCAGCCAGATGTAGACATACACACCCAGAGACATACAGACACACACACATATACAGAGACAAGACAGATATAGACATATATACACATATGGACACAAAGATACACAGAAAGAGAGACACAGAAACAGACAGATAGGCACACACACACAGTGAGTGAGAGAGAGGGAGAAAGAGACAGATATATACATACATAAACACACAGAGCCAGCCAGATGTACACATACACACACACGCAAACACAGTGAGAGGGAAAGAGAAAGACACACATATACACACACACAGATACAGACATACACACAGACATACATATACACACACAGACACATACATACAAACATAGACACACATACATGCACATACACATGCACACATATAGACACACACATGCACACACAGAGACACATAGACACACACAGACACACAGACACACACACACAGACACAGACAGACACACACAGACAGACACACACAGACACACACACACAGACACAGACAGACACACACGGACAGACACACACAGACACACACACAGACACACAGACACACACACACAGACACACACACACACACACACACACACACACACACACACACACACACACAGAGGCTGCAGCCCTATGCCCCACATGAAAAGTAACAGCAGAACTCAATGGTGGAGCATGGCTGCTGTTCTACAGTCCTTCCAACTTTGTTCTAGGCTTCAGCGTTTGTGTAGTAAAACGTTACCTCCCTCCACCCAAACAAGCAACAAAGAGTAGAATAATACTGACAAAAGGGACCAAGAAATCTTTAAAAGCCTATTGCTCCATCATTTTAACCTCTGGGCACACCTGGGGAGCTGGCATTGCCTACACACACCAAGCGTGCAGTGTGCCAGTGTGCACCCAGGCCCAGGCTTGATTCTGCAGCAGGATGCTGACAGACGATGGCCACATACACAGAAGGGGAACAGAATTCCCCCAGGCTGCAGGTTTTCTCTCCTGGTTCACTTGTCAGTGGCCAGCATTGTCTGGGCAGTGACTTGTACAAGAATGAATGAGGGCCTGTCATATGTGTCACTAACTTCTGCCTTATCACATGTGTAACTTCTGTGCTAAGCACTTTAGAAACACTAACTCAGTCAGCCATCACATAGTCCCTTAAGCTGGGTTTCCCCAGATCCCCTTTAAACAAGGAAGCCAGGCTGTGTGCGTGTTGGTGCATGCCTTGTAATCCAGCACTCGGGAGGCAGAGGCAGGCAGGTCTCTGTGAGTTCATGGGCAGCCTGATCTGCAGTGTGAGAACCAGGTCAGCCAGGATGATGAAGAAAAAGCCTGTCTCAAACAACAAATGAGGAAAGCAAAGCTCAGAGTCTGTCTCACTGATGCACAGCACACTGCCTGGGTTTCTTGGCCTTGAAGTCCAGTGGCCTCTTGAGGAGTGTGAATGGACCTCGTGCTGGTGACAGCCCAGCCCCAGTCCCACACTAGGCTTTATGTCATCTCGGCTTTATGAATGATGCTGTGAGCTATGGCTGGGGGCAGGGACTTAGCCAGACGTGGTGTAAAAACTCCCCAAAGGAAGAAAAACCAAGGGAGTTCTCAGAGCTGCCAGGAAGGCTCTGGGCAGGGCACCCACTTGAACATGTCACAAGTGGAATCAGGTATAGTCTGTGAAGCTGCTCAGCTTCCTCCTGCATGATCTGAGGCTGAGGTAAATCAGGGAGGAGAGGGACTGGCTTATGAGAGCAGCGTATCAGGGCAGACAGCTCTTAAAGGCTAACCACCTCAGAACCTAATGAGTCCCAGGCTGACCCCACCTTGAAAACTCTTGTCCGTTGAATCTTTTATTCCAGGTAGGTGAACTAAATCCCTGACACCAGAATTCTGGGTGCTACATGAAGATCAGGTGTCTACAGTGAAGGAACAGGGTCCCTGGGGAGGGGTCTCCCTGAAGTGGGGACTCACCCTGAAGGCAGTGCCCTCTTCGATGATGGTTGGCAGCTGAGAGAGGCAAATGTCCACAGCAAGGTCCCAGGCCTGCCTGGGGAGAGAACAGAGGGCACCCATGTTATTAGTTAAGCAGCCTTGGCAAGAGGCCCTCACAGATGAGCCTCAGGGCCAGTGGGGACCAATATCCTTCAGCTGGAAGGGCTATGTTAGGGGTCTTTAGAGCTAACCAGCTGGCAGAATCATCCAGGAAGTCTAGAGAGAAGTAGACGTGGTAGGTGCTGTGGCTCACTCCACCTGCCTGGTGTGACACACTTCTCTTCAGAACAAAAAGGATGACAGAATTCTTGTTCCTCTACAGTAGCTCCTGACTCTATTGTGACCCTCCCTAACATACAACCTGCTCACTCCAAGTATCTGGGGTTCCTGTGGTGGCTGATGGAATAGCCTGAGCAGGACAAGGCACTTTGTTGGAAACATCCCCGTCAGCATGGCTGGGGTGGTGCCCTGGCTGTGGACCTGCTGTTCTAGAAGGCCAGGTGGTGTTAACATGCTCCACAGCCTGTGCTGCTAGCATGGTTAGGCCTGAGCATCCTCTGGCCTGCGTGGCTGGGACCTGGCCTGGGCCCAAGAGGCTAAAGCTGTGTTGGTGGCACTGAGCTAAAAGAGGACAGGCAGGCAGTCTCTCATGGCACCAGGTGCTACTCAGCACACTGACAACACATCTGTGCTGTGTGCCCTGTCTGTGACCCACCAGGTGGACGCCCACTCCCTGCTCTCCATCAAGTCAGTCCTCAGACTGTTTCTCGGTAGCTCTGAAGCTCAGGGATGATTTATGCATCTCCATAAACACTTCCTCTTATATAATGGGGGACACGGGGACTCAGTGTCTGGGAGCAGACTGGCTGCACTTACATAAGGCTCTTTGCCAGATGCCCCTCCTCCCAGACTTCTTCTGAAGGACTGGGGTGAGCAGGGCTACACCAGCTACCGAGTTTAAAAGCAGGGTTTTGATCTTGGCCTGGGTATGTATTGAGTATAATTTTATTGATTTCTTATAGTTTTTAACTTTTAATCATTTTCAGATTTAGAGGAAAGACCAGCAGCACAATTTCCATGAGGGTGGAACTCACTGGCATAGTGCCATTGCTGTCCCCGAGTTACTTGGTCACTATACACCTGTCTCTGTCATGGTGCTCGCAGAAGATCCTGTAGTAGGCACTGTGCCACAGCCCCCATTGCAGATTGACTGGGCATGAGGACCAGGTCCACCAGGCCCTCTGTGCACAGCCTGGTTCCCTGGAGGCATCTGATGATGCAGAGATGATGCACAGATGGCCTACCTGCCGTGCAGGCTGCATAGGCCTGTGGCTTGCATAGCCCTAACCTACTGCTCTTCCCTCTTTACTGAGCCTCTGCAGCCTTTTTGTAATCCTATGAACATATTTTGGGGGGAGAGGGATTTATTTGGCTCACAGTTTGGGGTTTTCCATCTATCTGCAACAGTTGGCCACATGCAAAATGGAGAGAACAATGCCTGGAGGCCTGAGTAGGGTGCACAAAGGGAGTCAAGCATGTCCTCACTAAGGTGATAACGCAGATCCTGTCCATCTTATGATCACAGCAGGGAGTGCGTGAGTCCAAGGATCTCAGGATGGCCTGATCTGGGGTGGGACTTCAGGGCAGCCTAGCCAGACCAGGGGTCAGCCGAGGGTTTCTTCAACTCATGGCAATCACATTAAAAGACAGCCACAGTGGAGTCCCAGGAGTCCCTTACTTAATCATTCCTGGGTGTGGATGGCCACACTTCCAAGCACCACTGCATCCATTGTGCGAGCAGCCCAGAGTGGATACATAAGCAAATCTGGAATATGGCTTCCCTGTCCTAAGGCCTTGTCGTGTGTGGCACAGAAGATGCTATCTCCTCTAACTGTTCTCTCAGGCCGAAAGAAGCTTCCCCTGGTCCTTCACTTCTAGCATCCAGGGCTACCATACTACTCTTGTGCATCTTCCCTGTGTGAGTGTGCATCAGAGCATGGTTCTCTTCATTCTCCCTCAATGATGCCCTCGAGTGCCATTTAAAACAGACTTTTATCTTCTTTGGTGACCGCGGGTCCATCACTGGACAAGTAGCCATGTCTGAAATACACCTGATACTTTCCAGCCAGTTTCTGGAGTCCCAAGCATCTCCACAGTCATTATTAGGCAGACCCTCTCAATCCTAGACCCTCCCTCTCCTGTACTCCCCTGGCGGCTCTGTGGCTACAAGAGTCATACTAACAGACCCCACTCCACCCCACCTGCCTTTGCAAAAGTCATCAGGGCTCCAAGGGTCCTGTTTTACTCCAGCAGCAGAAGGGAACAAAGCCTGCTGCTCCCTGCAACTGTGCCAGACGGCTGGGGTCCCCAAATGCTGGTCTTTAGAGTGGCCACTCAGCAGGTCTGCTGGGGTCCCCAAATGCTGGTCTTTAGGATGGCCACTCAGCAGGTCTGGGGCTACAGCTCTACATGGGCCTTCTCCAGGAACCAGCCACACTACCCATGAAGTAAAAAGTGGGGATAAACTCCCTGTGGGGTCCCCAAGGGGCCTGAGATAAGGAACAGGCCTCAGGTGAGCTGCAGACAGGGTGAGGGACAGTCAGAAAGGCCCAGCACTTGACATGCATTCCAAGCCAAAGCCTTGTGCACATGGGCACAGCTATATGGGTGCCGATTTCTCTCATCTTAGGCAGATTTTGGTTTTGGAATAGCAATCTCCTCTCTCTGGCAATTTCCTGGGAAATGCAGAGATTCTTGTTCTTTCTATTTAGACTAATAAGACTTTGTGTTGGAAGGTAACAGGTACATTTTCTTTATGTCTCAATGAAGGGCAAAGACAAGAATGCAAATATTTAAATTTCAGGATAGATTTAAGATGAGAAAAGTTACTCCTTTGGCATCCCATGCCCCCATCCCTGACCCACTGTCCACAGACTACACAAGCATGTAGCCCTTCCCTGCTGACAGGATTAAGATGCAACCAGGAAATAATCAAAAGTGGCTCCAACTTTGGGCAATAAATAGCTCCCAGGTGGTCAATAAATGCCCAGTCGGCAGCATCAGGGGAGACACCTACTTTTCGTTGGGACAGAAGCAAAGTCAATTATTGCAATTAAACTCTATAAAGATGCCTCGAATTTAATCAAATAAAAAGTTTAAATTTCAGGAGTTAGAAGGGTAGAAATTAGGGGAATTGGAGATGGGAAGTGTATCCGGCAGCTGGCTGACTCAGCCAGCTGGAACCCAGCATGAGCATTTTTGGACCTAAGCAGAGAGGAAAAGTGCACACATCCATGTGCTTGTGGCTCAGCTGACATGCTGCCATGCCACTGCAATCTTGAGGCAAACACATTCTAACCCATACACATTTGGCCCTGTTTGGCATAATGGCCTCTGCTGGGCCGTGGGCCCACCTAGGTCCCACCACACATTTCCTTCATCAGAAAGTCGGCTTCATGGTTTTCACTAGTGTGAAAGTCTTGGTAGACACTGATAAAATGAGCAAGCCCACAAAGGGGCTGTGGCTTAGGCCAAAGGGATGGTACAGAGCAGCTGTGAGGGATACAGAGAAGCAGCAGCCTGTTCAAGAAACCAAAAAGAAGAAAACCTGATCGCGAACGTCCAAGGCCACTGACAGACAAGCTCTAAGACAGTTCCTGGATCAGAGGTCCCTCAGTCCTGGGCCAGCTCCCTGGGGGGAGGTGGAATGGAAAGAAGCACTTCCACAAGGCAGAGCATGCTGGGCAACCTGGGCACCCTCTCTGGGCCAGACCCAGATCCCATCAAACTGTAAAATTATAGAATCATCTCATCTGCAGCAGAACAACTGTCCTCTGACAAGCCCAAACAGCAGTTGATTAAAGCTACATTTTCTCAGCTAAAATCCAACCAATCTTGCAGTCTTAAGTTGGGATTCTTAGCTATGGACAAGTGGAAAAGCAGTTTATAAAACCCAGTGCTAACAGCTGTGCTATATGCCAGTTCTCTGTGGCATCCAGGTATACCAGTTGTCTCTCTCTATGGCACCAGGGTACATCAGGTCTCTCTGTGTGTCACAGGGAGGAGCACAGGTTGGAAGAGTAAGGAGAGTGGCTGGATGGAGGTGATGGGGGCAGGCTGTAGGATACAGGATGAGGACTCCCTCCCTATACAGCAAGGAGTGGGGTACTGTCTAAGCTGCTGTTGAGTCATCACCAGAAGAGCCTGGGTTTTCAGGAAACTGGTTTAGGATGGCAATCACCCAGGCAGTGGGCTGGAGGAAAGCCTTCCGAGCTATTGTGGGCTCCATCTGCATTGATCAATCAGCGCAAAAAGCACAGGTTATTACCATAGAGAAATGCAGGGTTTCAGGACCCCTGAAATTGATAGTGAAGGAGAACGACTCCCTGATGGCTTTGTATCAAAAATTAAACAGGAACTGGGCTCTGAGTATTTCATCATCGCCTCCCCACCCCCCAGGCAGAGTGCACAGGCAAACTGTTGTGCTTCAGTCTCCGTTCTTGTTAGGCTTTGTCCCCTCCCCCACTAGAAATGCAGCCTCTCCATCACCACCCAAGGATATAATAACCAGATTTTAAATTATTTATTCCAAAGGCTCTTTTCTGCCTACCTTCCCTGTGAGATCCCCGGGGATGTGTGTGCAGCCATCTATTTTCAAGGGAGCAGAGGCCCTGAGCACTATGGGAAGAGTTTCATCACTTGGGGTGGCAGATGGCAGAACAAGGAATCCATCAGTCATCCTTCAGAGGTGAGGCCCAGCCAAGGCCTGGCAAGAGGCTCAACTCTGCAGCAGTTTGGCCCTCAGGTGTAGCTACGGAGTTGTAGAGGTGATTGTGCCTCCCCATCTCTTTCTCCCTCCCTTCTTCAAGGGTCAGCATTTCTGTTAGGTCAGGCTAGTGAGTACGGGACTATATGTCCAGATGTCAAAGGGGCCGAAGCAGTGCTGAGCCTGTCCCACAGGGCGTCCCATGTCCTGAGATGTGGCCCTGGCAGCTGGGGAGAGGTATGGAGATGGTGGGTCTACAGGATAAGAAGGCTTGGGAACCATCTAGCCTGTGCTATGACACAAAACCACAGGAGAAAGGCCGGTGTGTAAAGCTGTGTGAAGGGTTCTGGGAGCTTGGACACACAACTCATTCCAGAGGAAGGTAGAGCATCTGGCAGAATGTTCCCACTGACCAAGTGGTCTCTCAAAGGTGGCTCAGAGGGCACATTCTAGATCCAGAGTAAAAGTGCTGATGCCAAGGACAGTGTCTTTCTCTTCTGTGGACATAAATATGTTGTGAGTGACTCATAATGGAAACAAAGATCTCTGACAAGACCAAATGGCCCTTCTTTCTGCTCTCTCTGGGACCATGATTGTCTGGCCTGGCTTCTCATTCAATTTAGGCTAAGCACAAGGAAAACCTGTCCTTGGGGAAGGTGCGTGTGCCTCTAGACCTTACATGTCAATCTCTAGCTTGGGGTGATGACCCTCTCATACAACCCCACCACAATGGTGTCATGCAATTATAAGGTTTTCTAGTCTCCCAGAAGGTTCTCTCATGCCGAGACCACTAGACTCATCTACAGTTCAGATTCCAGGGAGAGTACTTGGTGAGAACCATGTGAGAATGGGGGCAGCCCAGCTTAGCATACAGGAAGATTCTTGAACAAGACTCACATACAGATGCCTCAAGTAGCAGTGTTTCTTAGCAACAACAAGTAGCAGTACAAAGGCTAGTCTCTGGGAAATACCAGATGCCCAGGGCCCAAGGAGGAGGCAGAAAGGAGGTAATGGTCGCTCCCTATGCCTGCCACAATACCCCCCTCAGACCAGAAATATATGAGGTAGATCAGTAATGACCCTGACAACCAAAGGAAGAGGAGAGCTTTTCTGAAGTGGGGCTTGTACATGGAGCCTGTGACATGCAGGTAAGTTCTGTCAAGTAACACTCCAAAGCGAAGGATGATCCAAGGCAGCCTGGCCAGCAAGCCGCACTAGGCAAAGGAGGCAGTAGGCCAGGGGATTATATTTCACTGTTAGTACAGCACTTACACTAAGGACTGGGCAAGAGGATGACTAACCAACTAGCTTCTCTGAAGGTTGGGGTTACTTGGTAACTTAGTTTCTCAAGGGTCTTGATGGACAGGAGACCTCTGGGAGAACTGGGTTGTGGGCAATGGACCAAGTAGAGACTACTGCGATAGCTCTCTATTGAGGTCAGGCTTACCCCTCTGAGCCCTGAAGTTGCCTTGCCCCATGAAATCCAGGCGGCTACTAAGCCCTGATCAGTGCGTCTCTGTGTGCTGACTGTCAGTGAAGCATCAGCCTGTCCCAGCTCTATACAGTCTCTCGGGGAGCTGGAAGCAAACTTCTATGCTGGCCGCTGGTCAATGTGGCCTCACCATGTAATTCCAGCCCAGAATGGGATTGTCTACTGTCTACTTTCTCACTCCACTCACACGAGCACTGTCACTCCCCAGAGAACACATGTCAGAGACAGGAATGTCTCCTCCTGGAGTCACATCTCTCTGGCTTCTGTAACTAGAACCCTTCAAATGTACTTATTTGGTATTTCTCAGCATAGAGAATGGAGCCATGATGTCAGACAAGATGTCAAATTGTAGAGGACTTTGAGATAAATGTTCAGACTATACTGGCTCGGGAGGGAGAGAGCTGGCCAGAGCCACTGGTGAGGCCTTCTTGTCACTGTGCTTGAGGTGAGGGGCACGTGAAGCCTGTGTCTTACCGGCAGACTGTGAACTGCATGTAGACTATGAATATGGCTAGTTTGAATCTAACATGCTTTTAAGAATACTGTATTAGATCTTACCATAAAGCCAATCAGGTGATGATACATGAAACACTGATTTTTGGCTACTAACAAAAAATTGAATGGTCTGATTGTTTTCTGTGGCAGGGTTAATTTGACATTGTGGGCTACTGGCTAGGACTTGGTCACAGGACCTGCTCTTGCTGTGCCTTCTGGCTGGGCACTTGTTCTGTTGGAAAGGTGTGATGGTTTGCATATGCTTGCCCCAGAGAGTATTAGAAGGTGTGGTGCTGTTGAAGTAGGCGTGTCCCTGTGGGCGTGGGCTTAAGACCCTCTCCTCACCTTACCTACCTGGAAGTCAGTCTTCCACTAGCAGCCTTCAGGAGAAGATGCAGAGCTCAAAGCTCTGCCTGCACCATGCCTGGCTGCACACTGCCATGTTCCTGCCTTTATGATAATGGACTGAACCTCTGAACCTGTAAGCCAGCTCCAACTAAATGTCATTTTTATAAGAGTTGTCTTGGTCATGGTATCTGTTCACAGCAGTAAACCCTAACTAAGACAGCAGATATATTCCATGGATGCCTCTCCCCAGACTGTCCAGCTGCCCTCTTCCTCCCTCCTCTCTTTTGAGGCTGGGTGAGAGTGAGCGAGGGAGGGAGGGAGTGAGGGAGCCTGGGGAGGCTGAGGCCTGATTAGAATCACACTGTCTCTTTTGAGTTTCATGGCAGATTTACTGCTACAGAGTCCTAGTGTACACTTGGGTCAGCCAAATGGCATCTGTATCCAACACCCACATGTAGGATACACAGGCACCTGAGTGAACTAGGGAATTAAGTGGGGGAGCTGAGACCCTTAACTCTGCTCAGGTGACGAGTGTGTGGTGTGCCCTGGGCATCTGTGTTCTTCATCACTGCACGTTCCTTGAAAAGCTGGCCTTGTCTTCTGTACCTCCAAATGAGGTGTTAGACATGACAGGAATAACAGAGTCTCCTCATCCACTTGCGATGCTCGTGCAGCCCAGTGTCAGGTACTTTTTCTCTTAACAGCCTACCCAGGTCACTTCTTGAAGCTGTTATCTACTCTGCCTGAGATCCTTTCCTAGCAGGCATTCCACCTCCCAGCAGAACTGAGCAGGATCTGGGGAGGCTGAGGCCTGGTTAGAATCACACTGTCTCTCAGCCAGCAGGTACTGTGTACCTTTGGACAAATCACACCCTTTTGGTCCCTCATCTTAAATGCAAAGTTAAAAAAATATTGTGTGTGGCAGGGGAGTGTGGTGAGGATCAGTGAGGCCATGGGGAGTGTGGTGAGGATCAGTGAGGCCATGTGTGCTAGACTTCACAGAAAAGAGTTACAGGTGCTACATACATGGCGAACATTTTCTCCCTTACTTGAATGCCAGCTCTTAAACCAGCACCCAAGAACCTCCAGTTCCTAGGATGCCAGCATCTACAGGACACTCAGCCACCAAGTCCTGTCTACACTGGCCTCTCTCATCCTGAAATCATCCATCCTGATTTCCCATACCCTCTGATCAGAAGCTTGGATGTGTTCTCCTTAGCTCACCTTTTGGGGAGCTAAGTGAATGCCCTGTATACCACCTAACTAGTGCAAAGTCCTGGATTTGACCCCTATGAACTCAAGGGACAGCAGAAACTGTGTAAGAGCAGAGTCACTTGAGGCTGGTCCTCCTGAGCTAGACTACCTCCAACTCCATCAGACACTTGAGGCTGGTCCTCCTGAGCTAGACTACCTCCAGTTCCATCAGACACTGTACAGTGGTCTTTGCAGGACGCTCCCCCACCACAGTTTTGATCTCTGTAATCCCTGCCATAAGTAAATAAAATAGAAGCTGACACCTCAGAAGACATTCAGAAGCACATCAAGCATCTATCTGTAGAGCAGGAAGTGGAGGCCCAATAGGATCTGAAGGCTCAGCCACGCATGGGCTAAGGGAGAATGAGAAAGGTACACCCCAGTGTACTTCCTACAATGAATGCCCGGCCTGTAGCAGCCCAAGGAGCCGCCAGAACTCACCCCACATCTTGTGCTCTGGATAGCTGTCCCTGCTGCTGTCCCTGCTGCTGTCCCTCTGCTAGGTGGAAGCCTAGGCTTTGGCAGATGTCTGTCGCCATGAAGGCAGGGCGCACCACAGTCCTGACTGCCGTGGACTCTTGCAGGGCGTACCTAGTCCTTGCATCACGTGCAGTGGATGTGCTGCCAGTCACACAGGGAAACCCTGCCTGTGGTTGGGTGGCTCAGTGGCTGTGCAGTGGCACGTACAAAATTCTGTCTAATGGATGAGAATTTACAGTCAACTTGGGATTCTAACAAGCCCTTTCCACGTCATTTGGAAAATATCGCATGGGATCAAACCTAGGTACAGACCTTAGAGAATTTACTAGTTATGCTTTTCTCATGCACAGAAAAGCCCCATTATTCCTTACGTTTGTTTCTAAGTTTCATTTTATGACAAATAATGCCTTAACTATAATGATTCAATTAAAAAAACCAGCACTTACTGTTTCAAAGGAATAGGAAATCTCCAAAGAGGCCTTTAATTTCAAAGGAATCTCCAGCAGTTTTTAAGAGGTGAGTGTCACTGCTGTCCTGTCTGAAGCCTGCTGTGACTCTCTTCAGCCTTTTCTGTGTATGACAGAGACTGTGGCATGGAGAGCAGTTGTACTGTGGACACATGCAGTGTCATTTAATGTGATATTTAACATATATTTTATATAACAATATGAAGAGAGACAGAAACAGAGAGGCAGAGACCCCCTACCCCTCTGAGCTTGGCTGGGGCATGCTCAGCTTACACTTTTGTCAGGAATGTTAACACAGACACTGCCAGCCTTCCTGAGGGCCCTGTCTCTCTCTCACAGTGCCTTATCTTAGACAGGCTGAACTAGGCTCCATATAGAACTGCAGATCATAGAGAGCTGCAGGGCAAGGTGGACTAGGCAGAAAGGGGTGCAGGTAAGGGCACGGGAGCTGCAGGAAGTTACAAGGGTAAGTGGAAGGTGGCAGCAAGGTACTGAGTAGGAGCAAGCTGGTTTGGGCAGGGGTCAGTGTCAGGGTTAGAGACCATGACCAGCAGCATCACAGCAAGGGTGAGGCCCCAAGGTTCTGGTGCCTGGCATCAAGGGGAGGAAGCACCAAGATGGCTGACCAGTTTTGAGAATAGACATTGCTAATTCCTGGTCACTTCCAACAGCCAGCCGGAGGGAAGAACATTGGGCTCTTACCCAACAGGAGGGTGGAGCTGGCTGAGAAATGGGCATGTGGAACGGGCACAGGGGTTCTGAGGTAGACACACTGTCCTGCCTGATGGCCTCAGCAGGCAGCCAAGCTATGTGCGACTCCTTACTCTACAAGACCTGGCTGCTTACTTCAGTCTTCCCCTCTGTACTCAGACACCCACAGCCTTGAGCTGCGAGCCTCCAACAGTCAGGAGACAGGTTACTCCTTAAGGTTCAGGGTCAAACGGCAGTCCCAGAGCCCTTCCCTCTGCCATATCCGACCCACGCGTGGGTGTGGCAGGAGCTGGGAAGTCTGACCAGCATAATAGGGAGTGATGGTCAGCTGGGGCTATATGCTCATCTGGCTGGAGCCTCCACATCCTTGCTGGTAGAGTTGCAGGAGGGCCATGCAGGGCCTCCTAGGAAGATGTTGGGCTTCCTAGTTCACAGTGGCCTTGAGCCTCATAGGTGGGCTCTGCCTGGAGGACAGGCATAATATATATTGATATAGTGATATGCGATGCTTTCAGCGAGCAAGCAGTGATAGTACCACTGGGCAACTGGCCATAAAGACTCAACTCAGCTCTTTTCCAACTCCCAAACTTTTGCATAGGGATGCTTGGAGAAAAAGCCTCTTACCAGGAGCCCATCAGAAGGAGGCGCCTGCAAACATTTTCTTTCAGGGCAAATCTTTGTTTCAGCAAATTTGTTCCTCAGGTCTTCGAACTTCCTACTTGTAAAAGGCATCCTGGTTTTCCATGAATGTTCCACACTTTACACACTACACAGATTAAGTGGTTCCTCCTTGGTCCTATCAATGGTCTATGCTCACAGTGTGGGCTTGGATTCAGCACACACAATGTAGCACTGGCCACTGAAGGTACGCCCTCCTCTACTCTGTGAGAAGTAGCTCTAGGCTTCTCAACTGGTGGGACCCTCATATGTACTCCACTGCAGACCCTACACTTCTCCTCACCAGCTCTATCTTAACTTTCATCACCTGAACTGTCCAGCTTGGAGTTGGGGAAGGAGGTCCCCGATCATTGCCCTCCTCTCTTCCTTGAAGGTGAGGTTGCACCACAGAGCAGAGCATCTCCCCCTCAGCTGAGGAGGAGGCACTGCTGTGGCACGAGCTGCAGAATTCTTCCCACGGAACGCAGACCCACCCAGCAGCACTGGAACAAGATCTGTGGAAACCTGCAGGCTAAACCCATAGGGGAGAAATGGAGTCATGTCTTCTGGTCTACAGGGAACTTGCTAAGATGGGTACTGGAAGGGTCAGAGTTTTCAGTGTGAGGACTTAGAAGTTCTTATCGAAGAAGTGCCCAGCATGCTGAGGAAGGTCTCCACAAGATAAAAATGTTCCCTGCCCAGCAGTGGTTCCCAGGGCCCCTTCTTTAATGACTCCATACAAAGGGTAAGAGCCTGTCTCTCATCCAGTCTGTAAAGTTCCCTCCTCAGCGTGGGTGGGGCCAGTGTTGAGAAAACTGCTGTGGGGAACTGGACATTTTCTTCTACGCCATGCCAACCAGGTCTGCTCCCACTTGCTGCTGCTTCTTTTTCTATTCTCTCTCTCCTTCTCCCTCTCCCTCCATCTCCCTCTCTCTCTCCCCCTTTTTCTCTCCCTCCCTCCTTCCCTCCCTCTCTCTCTTTGCGTGCGTGCGTGTGTGTGTGTGTGTGTGTGTGTGTGTGTGTGTGTGTGTGTGTGGTTGGTGTCAGGGATCTTCCCTGGGCACCCTTCTACATTATTTTCTGGAATGAGGTCTCTCTCTCACAGGGATTGCTTGGATTGAAAGACTAGGATTCCAGTTGAGTCTCCACACCCCCACACTCACATGCCAAGTTCTGAACGTCACTCTTCATCTTTGCTTGGCAAGCACTGCAAACACCTAGCCATCTCCCCAGCCCCCCTTCCATTTCTTAGAATTATCTTCTTACAAAAATTCTTGGTCAGAATAACAGATGTAAGGAAGGCGGTATTCGCAGGCGGATGTGTTCTCTCGCAGTGTTTACTGTATCGACTCCCCAAGCGGTCATTTACACGTTAGAGAGGCTTCTCAGACAGGGTTCTCCTCCCCTCTGGAGTGCACAGCAGAGGAGAGCCAGCTGCTGCGCCCTGGCATTCTGATGCACAGCTGCTGCTGCTTCCTAGCAGCCCACTTCCGCTCCTGGTTTCAGTTTTATACTAACCAAGCCTTATGCAGACATGTGGGGGCTTGCTTTTAATTTTTGCTTTATTTATGTATATAAGTGCTCTGTCTTTCTGTATATCTGCATGACAGTAAAGGGTATCAGATCCCATTATATATTGCTCTCAGCCACCATGTGGGTTCTGGGAATTGAACTCAGGACCTCTGGAAGAACAGCTACTGCTCTTACCCGCTGAGCCACCTCTCCAGCCCCAGGGAGACTTGTGTTTTAACATCTGATGTTTACAGTACATGCTAGTACATGCTAGTACCGGACACTACAGATTTTATTTAGTTTTGAATATGTAAGAGGCAGTGAGTTTAAAACTTCTCATTTCTCTAGGATTCTAGTGGTGGGTGAAAATTGATATATGTCTATTAAAAAAAAAACCTATCTTTGCAACATCGTACAAAGGTCTTTACGGCTAAACAGCTCTTTTACTAATGTGAATGAAGACTTGCCATGTGTGGAGAACAAAGCCAGTTGGATGTAGAATGTCCTCCTGCAAAGGGCCCACACTACTGGAAGCACGTTAGAGTGATGGGGCATGCCCTGGAAGGGAATGCTGGAACCCATGGCCTCCCCTTCCCCTCTGTGCTCTCTAGCTGGCTACAATTTGTGAACAATTGCTTCATCATCTGTTCCTGCCAGGAAGTGCTGTCTCAAAGACAAGGCAGCCAAAGACCATGGACAGAAACTTCTGAGGCAGTAACCCTCAGTAAAACCTTCTTCCCTATAAGCTGACTGTCAGTTATTCTGTTAAGTAACAGAAAGTTAAACTAGGTATGGTGGCATTCATCTTTAAGTCCAGGAATCAGGAGGCAGAGACAGGTGGATCTCTGTAAGTTCAAGGCCAACTTGGTCTACAAGGTGAGTTCCAAGGGTAGGCAGGGCTACAAAATGAGACCGTTTCCACAAAACAAAACTAAAATAAATCTTAGGAGCTGAAGAGATGGCTCAGTAGCTAAGAGCATTGGCTACTCTTCTAGAGGTCCTGAGTTCAATTCCTATTGCTCATATGGCAGCTAATAACCATCTATAACTCTTGGGGTCTGATGCTTTCTTTCTGGTGTGTAGACACACATACAGTCAAAATACCTACATTCATAAAATACATCAATCTTTTTTTAAAAGAGTAATGGAAAGTTACAACCCAGAAAAACCACATCAAATATCTTGAGATAGGTTCAGATTCAGAATTTTTTTTTAAACTTTATTTTAATTTTATGTGTATGAGTGTTTTGCCTGCATGTATGTCTGTGCACCGTGTGTGCACTGCCAGAGAGGCCAGGGAAGGTCATTAGATCCCTTGGAACTGGAGTTACGGGCGCTGTGCACCACCACATGGTGTTGGTCAACCCCTTTCTCCAGTCCCACACTGTATTATTTTATTGTTATGACTACTGGCACAAGCTATGGCCATAATGAACAGTGATTAAAGATCATAGTGTGTGTCTGTGTGCAAATGATGGCTTTAAATGTTAGAGAAGTCTTATATTCACTTAATACATTGGGTCAACTTCTTTCTCAGTACAAATTCTAAAAAGTCCAGAAGGCCTTTATTTTGGCTCACAGTTTAAGAAGGGGAAGGCATGGCACCAGGAGCATGAGTCAGCTGGTTACATTGTGCCCATGGTCAGGGAACAGAGAAGGATAGGAAGTGGGGGCTGGCTAGAAAAAACTCAAGGCCTTTCTCCAATCACCCATCTAAACAAGTCTCCACTTCCCAGTGGGTTTTACAGCCTTCCATACTACCTCCACCAGCTGAAGAATGTGGGGCCCAAGGCTGTTGACTTTTTTCACCTTCAAAGTCTCCTTCTTTCTGAAAAAGAACCCCATCTCCAGGCTGGTGCCACATCCCCCCAGATCAGGGTACTTTCATGGTTCCAAGAAGCCCACCATTTCAAAGCAGCCAGGCATGCAAATAGGGACCCAAGCACAAAAGAATCCTAAGACAGACACACTTACCACATGGCATGCATGTATGTCGGGGGTAGTCGCGGGCTGCTTACTGGGGTGCAGTTATACGACCTCATGATTCTTTCTGCCAATAAAAAATTCCTAAACAAACTTGCCACGAGCAGGTCCTGTCGGAAAAGCTTTTGGAAGAGATCTGAGGGCAGATAAAAAATAACAAGGAATCTTCAGAGATTTGTGCCCAGGATCGGAAGCTAAAAACACAAATCCCTCCCAACAAAAAATATTACATACAAGTTGAGACTAACACACATTTCACACTGGTAATATATACACACACATGCACATATCAGCCTACATATGAAGAAATACCCAAATCCCAACCAACCTATAAACAAAGCACACACATGTTTTTATAGCTGGAATTCTGATTTCAAAGGTAAGGGCAGTGCCAATATTTATTCAGGAAGCTGAGCCCTGGGCCTGCTGGGAAAGCATTACTGAGCTGAGAGCAAGGCTGACTTGGAGCATGGGACTCTTGGTCCCTGAACGCACATGTCAATGCCAACCTCCTGAGGCTGGTCTGCTCTCTCTGCTACCTATCCCCAGTCCCTGTGAGCTTCCTCACTGATCCTGGTTGATGTGGTGTCTCTTACCCCGAGGGAGCACATTCCAGGCGATAGTGTCTGTGATGGCTGTGAAGATCCAGTTCAGTTCTCCCAGAGGGGTTCTCCGGTCATTCAGTCGGCCAGGAATCCTAGACAAGATGTCGTTTGCATTAGTGCTACCATGGCTACTGAAATAGGCAAGAGTCAGATGTGGGAACAGACCTTGACAGAGAGGGAAAGCCTCAGGCTCAAGGAAAGTGGGCAGGCCTCCTAGGGTCCCTAGCATTCCCATAGTTTCCACAAATCTTCAAGGAGACAAGAAACTATACAGGCTCACCCTCAGCAGTTTTCCCTCTCCACTGAAGACACACCAACAATTTTCCTGTTGCCCTTGTGTGTGTGTGGACAGAGAACAGTTGCCAACACACAGCTGTACAGTTCTACACACACAGCACAGTCAACGGGGCTCAGGGCACACCTCTGTGCTGTCAGGGGATCCACACATTTCAGCCTTCCTCCACAGCCCTGTTTAGGTTCCTCTGCTGCGGAAGAGCTGAGGAAGAGAGTTCTACCTGGCACAGCCTACTCATCCTGTGGTCACTCAGCTGGTCCATGAAGAGTACCAACAGTAGGAAGGACAGATGGGAATCACATAGCATGTGTATGCACGGAAAGCCAGGCAGACACTCAAGGCAGAGACTGGGGAGGGAGTGAGCGCTTCCACTGTGAGAAGGGAGTGAAGAAAAGCTGTGTTGAGTGCTAACCCAGGAGCAGACACTGTATCCTGACCGGGCAGAGCATCCATACCTGTGGCAAGCACGTGTCCACTGGAGACCAGGGCAGTTCAAAGCCCCAAGGTGTGGGCATGCTTCTTCCTGCTCTGCAGCAGCTTCATTACCCACTAGGTAGCATGTTTAATTATATCTGACTAGAAACTCTTTCTTCCTCCCAGAAGGAAAATGTTCACAGTGATTTGGTTTAGAGACTAGACTGTGATTTGCTATTTATAAGGTGGAACAGATTAATAATTCCCATTATAGTCACCTACTTGATGGTATTGTCAGTAAGAACAACTCAGTGACAAAGACTCAGGAGCAGAGGGGAGCAGGGCCAGGCTACCCACCTAGCAACAGCTATGCCAAGTAAGCGCTTTCTTGCTAATAATTCCATTTGGTTTAGAAACAAAAATATTTCCTTATATCCAAGGGGGTCTAGTGATAGGACAGGAGAGGGTAAGTGGAAGAGGGGGTAAATGACAGAGGACATTTACATCAGGTTCATTTCCAAAGCCTGGAATGCTATCACAGAGCCTAGTGCTGAACATGTATGGGGACCATTTAAGTACCTTACTAGAAAGAGGAACTTGGCACGGGGCATTGGGGACTGGCTTGCCCTTACTCTGAGCATGGGCTCCTCTTTACCTGCTCTTTTCCATGGAGACCACCACATGGAGGAACGCGCGCATGGTGGCTGGGCTCACCATCAGCTGCCTTCACAGGACAGGGAGGGACAGAAAACTATGGGAAAGAAGATGCCCATTCTCCCTGGGGCTTCTCCCCACCGAGCTCAAAGATAAGATGTTTCCATTACTATAAAAACAAGCCCAGCTAGGAAGGCTCTCTCCAAGCTCTCATTGTTCTCTGAGTAAGGAACAGGACAATCACCATCTTCAACAGTGTGTCCTCACTGCCTCCTATTGACACCAGTTTCAAGTATGCAGTTCCCAAAACTACTTTTCAATAGTTCGCTAAGACCCATTGGAAGCTTGTCCTATAGGTGACCATTTACTATAGAGAGAAAGTGGCCACCTTAGCCAAGGAGAACACAGGTTTATTGATACCGATACACTGAACTCAGCCTCCAGTATGACTGACACCATAAGACTTACAGACCCCTTACCTGGTCTTCCATAGAACTGACAGTGTGGCTAGCCACTGAATTCAAAAGTACCTCGAGAAGCTGGGAATACTGTGCCACCCACACTAACCAGCTCAGCATCAAAACACTATCTTCTGGTGAAATCTCAGGGCTTTGGCTTCTACGCAGTCCTAGGTATAAGCAGGAAGGACCAGGAAAGCTTCTCTTTAGATGAGTGAGCCCAGAGGTAAGTAACTACCAAGTATCCATAATGGGCACACTCCTAACAAAGGTCTGCTATGTCACTCTCTGCTTCACTTTAAGCAACAAGTATATACTTAAGCACCCTGGGTCACACCATTTAGAGAAGGTTCAAGGAAACCATGGCAACCTTCAGTGAAACCAAGAGCATCCACACTGGCAACGTACAGACTCTCGTCTCTATCTCAGGGCATAGCTGGGAAGGCATCGGTCAGTTCTCTGCTTTCCACTAGAGATTAGGGTCTCTGTGTAGCCCTCGCTGTCCTGAAACTCACTGTGTATACCAGGCTGGCCTCAACCTCACAGATCCACCAGCCTCTCTCTCCTGAATGCCGGGATTAAAGTGCACTACTACCAGGCCTGGCCTATCAGTCAATTCTCTTCCTTCCTTCCTTCCTTCCTGCTTGCCTGCCTGCCTTCTTTCATCCCTCTTTCTTCCTCTCTCTCTTCTTCCTTCCATCCTTCCTTCTTTCCTTCCTTCCTTCCTGCCCCCCACCCCCTTAACATATGTGAGTACATTGTCGCTGTCTTCAGACACACCGGAAGAGGACATCGGATCCCACTATAGATGGTTGTGAGCCATCATGCGGTTGCTGGGAATTGAACTCAGGACCTCTGGAAGAGCACCCCTCTAGCCCCTTATCAGTCAATTCTAATCTGGAAACTTAATAAGTTTCCAGTGGATGTACTCAGGCAGAGTGTTGTTTTATGAAAGCTGTTTAATAGTTATTTGTGAATACCTCAATAGTGCAATACGTGCTTTGTACTAATAAGCAGAGGAACAAGTCAAAAATGGCACAGCCAAGATCACACTCAACACATGCAAGGCGAGTACTAGGAAGAAGCTCTGTGCAGCGAGGGGATGCTCTTCCTATCATCTGAGTTGAGTATGTGAGGATCTACCCTACTTGAACCATGGGGAACACTTGAGACTCCCATTTCTTTGCTTATATATTGTCAGCCTTGGGTGGCACTAGGACGGTGAGTCCCAAGGTGACAGCATCCTGGGGGCTGGTGCCTTGTGCAGTGTGCAGCGTTTTGAGGAGAGGTATAGGGCCTATAAGAAGCAAAGAGACTGAGCGTGGTCTGTCTTCAGACCTAGTCAGTTAACAGGAAGAGCCCACATGCCTGGAGTCAGGTGAAGTCACCTTGTTTTCTAAGGGACAGTCTCTGGGGATGTGAATAGAGCTTTGGTCCCAGACAGCCACTGTGAGCAGAGCATGAGTTGTCTGGGTTAGGATCCCACAGCAACCCGAACCCCACCTGCCCCCTCCACCCACCACACTTTCCCCCTGAGATCAACATGAAGACACAGGCAAAGAATCTGCCCAGTTGCTACAGAAAGATTAGTTACGTTGACTGGCTGACCACCTGTCTAGTGAATGAGCAGTGATGCGGCTGCTGGCTCATATGCAGATAGGTCCTTCTTGGGACAACAAAGGTAGAAGTGAGCCCACTCCTGTACTTTAGAGCTGTGGTCTCTGTGCCCACAGGGAAACTGGGAACCTATCTGGATCATCACAGGCTGCAGTAGGACCCAGAGGGATCCAACCTGAGACCACATCCACGCAGGAAGCTTCTCGGCCTACAAAGGCCACTGACAAGCACAGGGGCTCTTTTAAAATTTAACTCCTCAGTGCTAACCAAGGACAAACTTAATGTGGAAAGTGATCACAGGATTCAAAGATGAGAAGCCAAACTCTAGTCCCAGCTGTGCTGTGGCTGGGCAACTTCTGCATCCTGTGTCTCGGCTCTGAGTCACAAAAACTAACCTTATGTGCGACACACACACGGGACTAAAATAAAACAGGTCACACTTGCACAGCAGATGCCGTGGCAGCCAGATACCTCCTTGGCAGGGGCATGCCGCCTCCTCAGCTCTCTCTCCCGCTGTGGCTGTCGGCACGAGGGCTTGTTCCCATCTTGTTCCCATCTTGCCACAGATGCCGCTCCCTGCAGCTCTCTGATTCCTGCCAGGGCTCGTCTTCCTTGACTTCAACACCCAGGCTATCGCTGCCAACCACCGGCTGCCACAGAGTGACCACTTTTAAGTTTCTCCACTGCTATGCGCGTGATGACCTCAGGGTGGGATGAGTTCTGGAATGGCCATCTGGCATCAGCCTGGGCCATGCTCTCTTCATCCTGAAACCCATCATGGCCCTTGTCATGACCTCTGCAGTCACGCAGCAAGACTCTGTCCACTTCCCTTCTCCACTGAGTTAACAGACAGGCCCGTGTTACAACAGTGGTCACCCAAACCTCAGTGTGAAGACATTTCTGGTCCCATGCATTATTCCTAGGAGCATCCCGCCATCTGTGTCTCGCTAGCATAGTGAGACACCTATTCCTCACAAGGCCCTGAGGACAGACAGACTGGCCCAGGGCTGCAGGAGGGTGGCTTACAGAGGTAGGCTTACAGCGAGCAGACAATGCCCATGTCTCTGTGGCCCTTGTGAGCACAGAGCTCCCCTGTGCTGCCACTGTGTTCTCTGCTTTCAGAGCTAGAAAACCACAGGCAGTCAACAGGAAAGCAAGTTTCCCCGCTGCTCAACCTTGAGTGTCTCCACTTAGAATCTCTAAGGACTGTAGCTAGAAGAGCAGGCTGAGCACTTCCCAGCTCTACCTGGGCACATAACATGGAGGGGGAGGAACATCCAGGCCTCTGAGGGGCAGAATAAAGACTTCTGTCCAATGCACCCAAACAGAAAATTCCCTCGTGGGCCTGGAAACCATCAATAACCGAGCAAGTTGAGGGCTGAGCGTGTTTGACCTGTTACCACTCTCCATCCATTCTTCCCCTGGCTGGCCCAGTGCCACATCACAGTGCTGGAGATGTCAGAGCTGGCCTGTCTGTCTGCTTATGCTGCCCAAGCTCCTTCGTGGGTCAGAGTCTCTGGCTCCCCTGGGGCCTGGTCCCACTCACCGTAGCAGTATCTTCATCTAGTCTGTGTAGCTCAAGATGCCCTGGACATGACAGCTTAGTGGAGCTCCTGCATAACCTTCAGATCTTTAACAACATCCATTCCTCGAAGCCCTTGCTTGTGTTCTTTTTATTATTTATTCACCGTTGCTCCTCTATGCTAATCTCTGCTGTAACTAGATAATAAATTCCTATGGGCAATGGCTTCCTTTCCTCGATATGTATCAATCTCCTTATAGTTTTTGGCAGAGTGCTGAGCACACTGCATAATCTCAGCAGCCCACAAACCTGAGTCACAGAACTTCTACTTGAAAACAGCGGCAACTCCCACTCATTCCTAAGACTCCCCATCGCCCAGTGGATAGAATCCTAACTTTTAATGGCAGCTGGCAGCTGTGGATGGGGACAGGGAAGGAGTCAGTTTAAGCGCTATTCTTCAGCTGTGTCCTCAGGGTCCGTCTCAGCTCTTCAAGTGAGCAAGGTAGAAGAAAGGGAACCTGGCCATCCCAAGAGGGAGTGCTGCAGAGATGAGGTGAGACAGAAAAAGAAAGCAGCTTGCCTAGTGTGTCCACCTGTGATAATTAGCTGCAGCTGTCAACCTGCCACACACAGGTTCACTGGAGTTGTAGTGAGGAATTAACTGTCCGGTTGGCCTGTCGACTGTCTTATCCTAAAAGTGGGTGGCACCATTCCCTGAATTTAGATCAAGGCTGCTTCCAGTTCCTCTGGTACCCTGACTTCCTTGCCATGATAAATTCTAAACTAGAGCTGTGAGCTAAAAAATCTTTTCTCCCCTTGGTTGCTTTTGTGAAGGTATTTTATCACAGCAAAGAAAATGACCATGGAACAACCAAGCAATATGGGTGCTAACTCAAACGTTAGTCTTCCTCAAATTATTCCCCCGCCCACCCACCCTGTCACATTTCAGCACCATATTCTAATTCCTGGACCTTCCTGGTCTAAGGGCAGAGTCCTGGACCAAGTAACTCTGTGTTCTGACCCTTCTACCTACCTCCTCCTAGTACCTTCTCTGTTGTCCAGGGCCTGCAAAGTCTCTGCTGCCTGCCCCACAGAACGTTGTGGTGTCTCTGTGCTGTAACCAATGTGCAGGCTGGCCTCAGGCTTGGCACAGTGCACTATGCTCATGTGCCCATGTGTGCTTGGTCAATGCCAGAATCATTGCTGAGGGACCACAATGCTCTGTGTGCACAAAAAAACCCTCCAGCTTCCATGAAAATGGCACTGTCCTATCAGAGACACGCTTTTCCCACAAAATAAGGACATAAGAAGACAGTCATAAAATGATACAAGTCTCACTATCTAAAATCCACTATAAACCCAGGAGCACATCCCTCGGCTGGCTCAGTTTGCACAGCAGCAAATAATGTGTGACATACGGAGACACTATATGTAAGGGCATGCTGCATGCTTGTCATAAATGCCCACAGATACAGGAAACAGTTTGAAGGACCCACCACAGTACTGAGTATCTTGGCAGGGTAGAAATTATGGGTGTTTTTAAAAATCCTTTTTGTTTATCTGTGTTTAGTGATACACTGCTAAAAACACAGTCCTTATATAACAAAGAAAAATAAAACCCATTTTTTCCCATAAAAGAGAGGCAGTTTCTAAAAAGGGAAGACCTTTAAAAGCTACATATTTTGCACCTGTGTAAATGGACCAAGTCAGTCAGGGTGTGGTGGATCTCTACTTTTCAAATGACCATAACGAGGTGACTGTGGAGAACGCTGTGGGTTCACTTACTGCAAGTGATTCGTTATTTGGAAATGCTCTGAGACAAAGACCACAGGAGGTGGTCCAGCAATTTCTTTTGAAACCCAGGGTCAGTGCATAATGGTTGGCTCAAGTAGGGCATGAGCTACTGCGTGCACACAGAGCCCCCTGAAGAGGCCGCACTGTGGCGAGCTCACGTCTACACAGACACTTCCTTCTAATGACTTAGGGTTGTAGGGCAGAGCGTTGAAACCTGCAGCTAATTTGCTGGACAATGGGTGTTTATGAGACTTGTAAAAATATTTTTCACTAGCTAAATTAGACCACAAACCACATGCCTTGACATGTCTTCTACAACCTAATAATCTCCTATGCTGCCTGACCTCCTCAAAATGTACACACTCTAGACATTCATGGATATCAAGTGATTGTGAACCTGTGGCCTACACTGTGACCCATGGACAGTCTCAGGAGTGTGCTGTATCACAGCACTGTATCAGCACTGCCCAATCCCCACCAAACACTGACACTGAGAAGCTGTTACCACAGCACTCCATCGAGTCAGGCAATGAACAATGCACAGATCTCAGGGTTTATGGTTTCCCATGTCCCTAAGGGTTGA
This sequence comes from Mastomys coucha, assembly GCF_008632895.1. Taxonomy (NCBI): domain Eukaryota; kingdom Metazoa; phylum Chordata; class Mammalia; order Rodentia; family Muridae; genus Mastomys; species Mastomys coucha. Next base: position 116,367,463 of record NW_022196911.1, on the reverse strand, counting down.
TGACATCTGATGATTCAAATCAGTCTTCTTGGATTGTCAATAAAAAGGCTGTGCATGTGCTGAGAGGACGTGGCAGTCAGCTTTCAGTTGTAACACACACACACATACAGACAAGGACACAGCAGCCACAAAGACTGCCCTCCATCTGCCTCTTCACAAAGGTCCCACTCTCAAGAATTCATTTAAAACCTAGTTATCTTCCAGGGCCCCACCTCCAAATATGAGGGCTTCAACTAAGAACTCTTAGGGCACATAATTCAGCCCACAGAATCCAGACCAGGAGACGACAGAGACAGAACAGAATACCTATAAAAAAAATGCCCATGCACATACTGAGGTAAAACTGTCAAAGCTGGTGAGAGAAACCTTAAAAACAGTGAAAGGGGAATATGCAGGGAGAGGAAGGCCACACAGCCAGCATAGGTCAGAGCTGCCTCTTCCTCTACAAACTACAAACCGACCGACTGACCGACCAACCGACAGATAGACTGACTGACAAGCATGGTGGTTGCAGACAGCAGCCAAGGCCCCCAAGGCACTGAGCTAGCAGGAGGCCACCTGGAAGGGCAGTCCTGGCTGAGGTCAGTGAAGAGTGGGTGTGCACATCTTCAAAGATCTCAGTGGAGCACAGCAACATGTGTGAGGGTGACATGGGCCCCAAGATTTGTATTAACATTCAACAGCAATGTAACACATTAACAGAAGAAGGGAGGATGCTCAAACCTTAGCAGCCATGGCCTTCCTCGGTCAGATGCAGGGAGATTTGGGCAACAAGTTTTAGCACCAATCAGTGAAGACCAGGCAACCCCCCCCCCCCCCATAGTGGCTAGCCAGGAAACACTCACAGCTTACACTGTGCCTAACAACAAAACACAGAATATCTTCCCCCCCACCCACCCTTGACAGCAGAGGCTGACTGCCTGCCTAGCTTCATTATTTACATTTAACACTGTACTGGAGGTGTTAGACAGTTCAATAAAGTAAGAAAAAGAAACAAGAAATGCAAACATTGGAAAACTGTATGCATTTGCAGAGGGTGTAATTATAAACACAGATCTATGGAATTTGCAATACAAGGATCAGAACCCGGAAGTAAGTTTAGTGTGTTCAGAGGAAACAAGGCCACTCTACAAAACACATCATATTTCTATATGTGAACATACAATTAAAAATCCTGACACTAATAAAAACAGTTAATACCACAGAGGACCCAGAGCAAAGTAGTCCTCACATGACAGTGATCTCAGATACTGAAGTCATTACTAGGAAAGTACAATGAAGCACAGTGAACAGCTATGTAAAGGGTTGGGAGAGCAGAGTCAGAGCAGGAGAGTTAGCGGTGCTGGGAGCACAAGGCATGCACAGAACGTGGTGGCGGGGAGTGGGGTGGGGGTGGAGAGAAGAAAAAGTCAGAGCAGGAGAGTTAGCGGTGCTGAGGGCACAAGGCATGCACAGAACAGAGCGGGGGCGGGGGGTGGCGGAAGAAAACCAATTACAAAGCATCCCGAGATTAGTTTTTAAAATAGGCATGCTGCTGGGTGTGCTGGTGGCATGTGCCATTACTCCCAACACTTGGGGGACAGAGGCAGGTGATCTACAAGACTTTAAGGTCTGCCTGATCTACAGAGTGAGTTCTGGACATAACACCCATTTGTAGAGAGTCACTGTCTCAAAACAAACAACAAAAAGTACAGTGTGTTCAAGGGTAGGACACCCGGACCCTCAGAACAGAGACTCCCAGCCAGAGCTACAGTAGCTTTTTAAACTAGGATGGATTCTAAAACGCTAAAACTTTATGAAATTCTTGGACCGTCAATAAACAAGCCTCATAATTCAGTTATATTGGTCAACAGTGGTACAGGTGGAAGGGCAGAGACAGATCAGCAGAGTAGAGAGGAGTCTCACCTCCATAAATCACCTGTCCAAGGTGTCATGTGACCAGGGAGCAAATATGGCTTTCTGTCTATGCTCCAGCTGAGACAATGACCAGACAAGAGAGAGAACTTTAAACAGTGTTACACAGAGTATACAAAAAGTAACCTAAGATGCAGCACAAGCCTGAACAAAAATGAAAACTGCATAACTTTTAGGAAAAAAAAAATCAACAGCCCTGGGAGAGTTGGGCAGATGTTTTGTGTGGGACCCAGAATCACAAATAACAGAAGAAAAAGCCATGTCAGGCAAAAGCACAAGGTACAGACACAGCTCTGACTGCTAATGTCCAAAATACAGGACTCCTGAAGACAAACATAATTTAAGGACTGGCATGATACTGAACACCCACTCACCCATTTTTACAAAAGAACACGAATCAGCAGCAGTGACCCATGAGGGCATTCGGCACACAGTGACTTTAAGTTCAAGTCACAACTTGAAGTTAAGTATGTCCTCTGGAACGCTGACCCTAAAACTGCGGGACACCAAGCGTGGACATAGACTGAGAGCTGTAGCACATTCACACGCCTGCTAGGATGGCCCACCATGATAAAAGAAGAGTTAGATAATTTCTCTTACAGTATTAAATGCACGCCCACCACACGCCCAGCCACCCCCCCCACAGGTATTTATCCAGGTGAAACAAACCCTATTTCTACATGTGACTGGCTATAGTGTAACAGTGATTCACAGTGGGTAAAGCAAATCGACAAAGAATAGGATGTGACTTGCAGTAAAAGAACGCAGCATCAATTACTTGAAGCCAAGAGGCTACGCTGATCAAACCTGGACACGCAAGAGCTCTGCCTCCATGAAATTCTGGAAAAGCAACTCTAGCATATGGGAAGGCAGACCCAAAATGGCCTGTGCTTGGGGGTCTGGAGGGTTAGTGGGGTGGGTGAAGTAAGAACACTGCAGATCTGCCCTGGGGAAACAGTGGTTCCAGGAGACCATATACTTGCCAAGCTTTATCAAATCAGTTAACTCTAGGTTTACTGACTGTCTCTTGATAATGCTGATCTAAAACCATGAAAACAAAAACAGGGCAACCATGGCATTTCAAACAGGAGACTTGTTTTCACCCCCAAATCCACAGGAAAGACAAAGAAAAATGAGCTCGGATGGGAGCACTGAGGTTCAGGAAAGAATGAGGGTCCTCAGAAGGTATGAGTGTGTGGTTAATGCCAGTGAATACTAACTCTGGAGGGCAAGAGTACCACGTACAGACAATAGTGATGTGTGTGTGTGTGTGTGTGCGTTGGGTACAGACAATAGTGATGTGTGTGTGTGTGCGTTGGGTACAGACAATAGTGATGTGTGTGCGCGTCAGGTACAGGCAATAGTGATGTGTGTGCACGTCCGGTACAGGCAATAGTGATATGTGTGTGCGTCGGGTACAGGCAATAGTGATGTGTGTGTGTGTGTGTGCGTCAGGTACAGACAAAAGTGATGTGTGTGTGCGTCGGGTACAGGCAAGAGTTGAGAAGGGACTCGCTTTCCTAGCCAGCAATGTGACTGCAGTGATAGGCAACATCTATGCTCCGAAGCCGACTCTTACTAAATAGAAGCTGTCACCAGGAAGGCTGGTCAAGGGCTCTGCTTCACTGTGGCCTCACAGTGCTCTGCCAGGCAGCTGTACTCACTGAGGAAGCACTGCACTCTGCCTCACACGACACACCTGGTTCCTTAGGACCAAACCCCTGAGCTGGGCAGAAATGAAGTCTGTGCCATAGAGAGAGGCTGATATGTACCACGCTGGGGCCTGCAGGCCTTTGTTTTGATGCCACTGTGAAGAAAATGGAAGCAGTTCGTGCTGTATGGAGGCTCCCCTGGCAGGCTTTCTCCAATCCTCACCTGTGACATCACTCAGTGCTGAGTCTCTCTGTGTTGTGCATGAGAACAATCCATGGCACTCCTGTAGGAGCGGTGTGGCAAGCACTGAGGTGATTGGCACCTCTCACCTGTCCTCTGCCTTTATAGGATTTGTGTAAGGTTTCCTGGGCAGGAATGACCCACGTGGAGGTGAGGTGAGGACACAGGAGGCTGGGTGGGGAAGGCCTCTAGGTGGCAAACAGAGATCTAGTCTCCTGTTTTTCGTGTCCCAACACTCCCTCCAGCTCCTGGCTTCCTTTGCACTGCTCAGGCCTGGGCATCTATTCCATCTAATCCACCGTACACTGAGCATTCTGAGTCATGGCTCAGAGGATCGTGACCTGAGCATGTTGATCAACTGGTCATTTCTCTGAGGGACTGGTGATCCATGCATGCTGATTTTTTTTTTTTTTAAACCACAAACAGCTGTTACAACTGCTGGAAAGAAGCATACTTTAAAAACCAAGCCTGTATTTTTCTAGTGATTAATAAGAACCAGTCTACATTGTTTCTCTACCTGGACAGCAAAGTGAATTACAAACATGGTCCCTATGCCTGTGACAGAGAAACCCAAATACCTTCCTGAGTGAGGGTACTGGAGGGAAGGGCATGGCTCAGATGAGATGCTCACTGCACTGCACTGCCTGCTCTAGTGACTGGCTCAGATGGCTCACCCACTCTGCATTTCCTATTTCCCTGGCTCTTAAAAGGTAGATGACAATACTCACCCTCACAGGTACCATTAAAAAGGAGATATATGCCGGGTGGTGGTGGCGCACGCCTTTAATCCCAGCACTTGGGAGGCAGAGGCAAGTGGATTTCTGAGTTTGAGGCCAGCCTGGTCTACAAAGTGAGTTCCAGGACAGCCAGGGCTACTCACAGAAACCCTGTCTCGAACCCCCCCATACACAAAGCCCTTATTTGGACACATACCAGGTATTCTGCAAATTTTATCTTAAAAGGTTATATATATATATAGAAAAACCAAACCATGCAGTTTCAAACCCAGAACCAAGCCCACCTTAAGGGCAGTGGGCACCTGAAGGCTAAGTGGCCCTGCAGCTTTTGAAGTAGCAGGAGGAGCACCAAGGGCAGCTGGCTGCTTCATACACAGCCGCTGGCTCTTTAGGCTGTATTTACACAGTCGATGTTAATCATGAATAATTGTTGGACACGCTGTGCCTCTAGTGATCAGAATACTAACTGACAGTCTCCAGGATCAGGCTCAGCATTCGTGAGATCCCTGGAGCTTTCTGAGAACCCTAATATTTCTAGCACTGTTTAAGCGTTTCATTACTTTGTTTCAGGGCTGAAAAATGCCCCTTAATTTGCAAGCATGGATCTTATTGCCATTCTCTCAAAGGATTCGGAATATAAATATGCACTGCAGCACCAACAGGCTTATTCATCAGGCAATAGGTGAGTGCGGATAATTAGAATAGAGAAGCCGTGGAGGGCTCATGCAAGTCACTCTTTCAGACACAGTAGCTTAGCTGAAGACACATCTTACCTTTAAGGCCACTAAAGTCAGGCCATGGAGGCCTGGGCACAACATGGATGGTTGATGAGAAAAGTCTAAGTGGTAGGCAGGGCACATGGGCAGAGGACACATGTGCAGATGCTATAGAGCTAGCTGCCTACAGTGGGCTCCAGGGAGAGGTGCCCCAGGGAGACAGCCATTCCCCTCTGGGGTAAGGAAAAGCAGGCAGCCAGAGGCCTATTGTTCTCAGCCCATCTGAGCAGAGCAACTTGCTGTAGTGGCCAAGTGGACTAGAACCAGTCACGTTCCTAGTGTGACACAGATGTTTTTAACAGAAAGGACACCACAGGTGGTGAGATGTATGCAAATGAATTTTCAGATTCCTTAAAAAGCCAGAAAAACTAACTAAAGCCAGATCTAACTAAAGCCCAGATAATGTTGTGATTATGTGCTGCTACAAGTCTCCCAGTTTCTACTTATCCCGGGGCTCAATCAGGCCTCGAGAGTGCTGATGCTCAGGGCTTCCCTCTGTAGCCTCTCACTAATGTTCAGGGCTCAGGATTCTGTTCAGAGTAACGAGCAGCTACAGAACGAATGGACTGAAACCAAAGAACTGAAACCCACTGCCGTTTGCTCTGATAACCGTAATGAGACAATCTATCCTCTCAATCAATCTGGATCCAAGGTCAGCACAGTGAGGAACGCATGGGAAGGTTTTCATGCTCTATCTGTGAAGGCCACATTATACCTGGAGAAGACACGGGGGTAGACTAGCCCACACCACAGCCACCCAGGAATTCATGCAGGCCCTGGAGTCAAAATGATGACAGATGCCCTGTCAACTGTAATGCAAATGAGATCTGGAAAACTCAGAGCCACCTCTCTGGGAAAGTGTACTAGTCACAGTGAACGGGTCATGTGACCATGTATGTCACCCAGCCAATTACACAAACCTCTGTCAATATTGTGCAAATGTTTTTATTAAAAATCTCAACTATTCAAAAATTTATATATTTTGAAATATTCCATGGTTCTTGAACCATCAGCTTTTATACATTTTTTAAGAGAACACTCACGCTTCCTGGATGGGGAGGCAGGGCTTTTGCTCCTTGGGGTTTTGAGTACAGCTAGGAAGGCAGCTGGAGTAAATATATACCCGTGGGTATATGCACAGACTCAGCTACTGCTTAAACCCAGGGCATGAGGGCTCTAAGGAGACAGGCAGCCCTAGATGCTTTGAATCAGACCTGAAGCAGTTTAAGTGCTGACCATGCAGCAGAGCAACCAGCAACTATTCTATGACCACATCACTGCAGTGAAGTTCTTAAAGAGATAAAACTATTACAAGGCTTTTTAAGAGTTCTGGGGCACCAGGTCTGGCTTGGCTCGGCTGGCACAGTGTAATGAAATGTGGAAGCCTGACCTGAGGAGACTGTCCTTCCTGTGTGCCTTGGCCAGTGAACTAGACTGGCAGCCTAGAGAACCCTCCAAGTACAGCAGAGCCACAGCACTGAAATAGAGGAACTTGGCTCCTGGGTCTTACTTCCAAAAAAGTATCCCTAGGCTCCAGTGCCAGGGAATGTTGCCAGTAGCATGCTGGTGACTATATGCAATTGGGATGCTGGAGAGGCTCGTCCTCAGCCAACAGTCCCAATGCTCTCCCTGCAGAGCTGTGCACAATGAAGCAATGGCGACTGAGCATGGGGATCCAGAACAACCGCATGGAGACACTCAACTCTGAGTGTCAGCAGCAGGAGAGCAGTTCCAGTCACAACATGTCTAAGGCCTCATGGTTGTGATGTCCCTCCACTCTGGGTTACACTTCCTCTAACCTTCCAAATCTTGAAGACATGATGTTCTATGGTTTGGATATGCCTTGAGTGTGTCCCCAAAGTTTCAAGGGTTGACATTAGCCCACACTGTGAAGTACAAAGAGGATAAAAACTGAATCCAATGTGGTGTGCAGGCCAAGCGGCTGCTGGAGGGGTTTAGGACTCAATGAGGTCAGTGTGTGGTATCCTACAGTTGAATTCTGGGGGCTTTAAAAGGAGACACAATCACCATACACACACTTGCCCCTGTCTTCACATTTTATATGCACAGCCTAGGGACTCTTCCAATAAGACCTCACTAGAGAGTACTCCATGACCTTGGAGGTGCAGAATGGTAAGCTAACAAAACTCTCTTTTCTTTCTATATTCTGCTCTGTGGCAGAGTGTGTACATGGGTTAGAGCCCAGGGCTTTGTCCATGCTAGACAAGTGCTGTGGTAATGTATGTTAGAAACCCCAAAATGGCCTAATACAGAATGTAAGCCTGTACACAAATTAAAACACGGTAACAAAAACAAAAGCCTGGTTCTGCTCCACACCCTGCTACAGGCTACAGACAGCTCTGCTTTGAAGCCTCTCATGGTGGTGGTGAGGGTAGCCAAGAGGGCTGTGGTCCTGGAAATCTGGGTCAAAGCTTCTCTCTTGTAAAAACTCGGCAGAATACAAATGTATACCACTGGTATGAAGTGGTCCGCTGGCTGTGGTGTAGAATCCCTGTGGACCAGGGAGCGTGGGGTAGACGGTGCAAAGGTGCACTGCCACAAAAGCACAGGCACTGCATAGACACTGCTGGCTATGGTAGGCACAGTGACAACACAAAACAGAGCTGGGTCACTCGAAACTTCCTCAAGTATAGCAATCCTGCCAACTGCCCCACACATCCACAACCTCAGCACAAGTGCTCTTGAGCTACGTCTTGACACTATCTTCCCAGCAGGGCTGCCTGCACTGAGGCAGAGGGTCACACTGCCCATCGGTGTGCGCCATGGCACTCCATATGCAGAGACACCAGGGAGGCAATGCAAAGACTCCTCCAGGAACAATCCCAGCAGGCTGCAAGCTATAGGATTTATGGGAACCAAAATGGGAACATTTTGAGGAGATATCCAGATGATAGCTGAGTGGATGAAACGAGGGTCAGACAGCTCCAGTCATCAGAGGATTCTGCTGCTTCCTACTCGGAAACCAAACCTCCTTATGGGACTGAAATACAATTGGGAAAAATTCTAAAACTTTTCCTTTTAAATGGCAACATCCCTCAAGCAGACTGCACAGCTGGAAAAATCCCTATCATCTCAGAATTTATCTAGTGGGCTGTGGCTGGTGGCCTCCAGGACGTGCATCAGGCTCTTTCTTAGGGTGGGATAATTCTCAAGTTTGGAATTTGTCTTGACATAAAAATATAAATATGATTCACCCATTCACATTCAATTTGACCTTTGCCAAGCCACAAAGGATAGCAATAATATGGTATTTTGAACAGCAAATGTTGACCTGTGCCTGTTTCAACTGAAATGGATTGCTCTCAATGGCTCAGATCCATGTCAACACCTTAAACACAAACATAATGGAGACAGAGCACCTGAGTCTTGTCAAGTCAGTCTCAAGTCTTCCTTCCATGCATCTTCTCAGTTCTGCTTTTACATTTCACAACTGGAGCTGGATTTCACCAGCTGCATGGAGTCAACATTGCATGATGGTGTCACTTCAACCCCAACATCTGTTGGAAGATCCTGCTAGGATCACAGTCCACCACACATGCAGACAGCTCTCTGAGCTTGGTGCAAAATGGAGAACTCCCTTTCTCAGTGGGCCTCCCTCTTCTCTCCCTCTTATCTAGAGGATGATCCTATACAACGCTTCCTGCAAATGCTGCACACATGTCTGGCTCAGCCCTTCCTGTCATATGATAATTAGGTACTGTGTTATAACCAATCATCCCTTCCTACCAGTAATCCCAAAAATCTCTGAGGAAATTTACATAGCCTATAGCCAGATTACAGGTTCAAGCTCCTCTCTCCCAGTAAGAAGGCCCTCTCCTCATGCAAATGAAGCATTCCCACACCTCCAGCCTAGCCAATACTGTACATGTGCCCTGATATCCCTACCCATTCCTCAGGACCTATACAGCCCTTGTTCACCCGAGTAAAGCTGAAGCTGAGCCAGAAGTCACTCCACCATCTACGCTGTCTGAACCCTGCTCCACGCCCTCACCCTCTTGGGCTGCTGGCTGATGACCTCAAGGAAGAGGAGACCCCACAAATGTCCATGTTCTCTCACTGCAACTCCTCTCTGCTAGGCACATTTTGAAACCCGACTACTCTCTTGACAATACATTAATTTTCTTTAACTTAAAAACAAACATACAAACAAACAAACAAATGACCATTGGAGAGATGGGTCAGTGGTTAAGAGCACTTGCTGCTCTTATAAAGGACCTGGGTTCCATTCCCAGTACCCACACAGGAACTCAGAACTGCCTGTGACTTCAGTTCCAAGGGATCTGACACTACTTTCTGGAATCTGCCAGTGCTAGCACTAGGCACACATGTGGTGCACACACATGCATGAAAGAAGCACACCTAAAATAAACTAAAAAAACCCCACACTTAGTGTTTTAGTATTTGCCCAACACTGTATCATCACTTGTCAGAGGAGGAGGAGGAGGAGGAGGAGGAGGAGGAGGAGGAGCAGCAGCAGCAGCAGCAGCAGCAGCAGCAGCAGCAGCAGCAGCAAAGAGGACCCTGTGAACTCACCTCCAGGCACCAAAGAGCTGGTCCTGCCCACTGGAAGAACAGTAGTGTTAAGACAGGGTAGGAAAAGAAAAAAGGCCAGCAGCAGATGCTGGGGTCCATCGGGGAAAGCAATGCTTGATGCAGTGCTGGTCTTTTTTGCCAGCGTAGAAGGATGCCCACTATAATTTGTCAGGCCTCACTGGCTAGTTCTAATAATGAATGAAAAATTACTTGCCCGTGAAGCAGAAAAAAACCACTTCTTATCTTAGGCCCTCACCTTCCCTGGAGTTACTTTTTTTTAATGTTTATTTATTTATTTCATATATGTGGGTATACTGTTGCTGTCTTCAGACACAAAAGAAGAGGGCATCATATCTCTTTCCAGATGGTTTTAAGCCACCATGTGGTTGCTGGGATTTGAAGTCAGGAGCTTTGGAAAAGTAGTCAGTGCTCTTACCTGCTGAGCCATCTCTCCAGCCCCTGGAGTTACTTCTTGTCTGGTCATCTTGCTGACAGTACATGTGACCTCTGCTATCCCCCAATGATTCTGGCCAGCACCCCTTAGGGCATTGCAACCTACCTCCACAATTAAGGTAACTTCATATTTTTCCTGTTACATAGCAAAATGACTTCCTTTGGTGTGAGCTCTATGGCTTTAACATACAAAGCCATCTATCTATGGGACTACAGGTAGAACATTTCCTTCTTACTAGTCCCTCAGGTCTCTCCCCACAGTCCTGACCTGACCAACTTGCTCTTCCATGCCATAGGTCTGTCTTTTCCAGAATGTGATTCTTGAAGACTGGCTTCTGCAACTACCTGTGGGGTGTGTGTACATGTCTTGTAGGAATTTTTAACCCCAATAAGCCTATATAAAAACAGCACAATTCCGTTATTATAATTATAAGCTATGTATCTAGATTGGGCAGATCTAACACTATTCTAACTTATTCCCCAGCCATGAGGCCCTTTGCTACTTGTGGTTTCTCCTGGCCATGCAGTTTTGTTCCATCTTGGCTGTTATCTCCTCTTTTTTTTGGTCTTCTCTCTTTTCTTTCTTGTTCTCCTCTCTCTATGTCTCTTATCTTGACCTATAAAATTCTGTACCTTTAGTTTCAGTGTTTTCTCTAGCCCATGTTGCCAGGTCTTAAATTTAGCTTTCTGGTGTATATGAGATCTTCTCTTTTCTTGCTGATAGCATTTTGTGATACTCATGTAACATCATCTGGATATTCTGCAGGTTTCAATTTTCTTTTTGTTTTAAAAAAACTATTTATTTTATTTTATAAAATAGGTGTGCCTCTGAGTGAATGTGTACCACATGCAAGCAGATGCCTACGGAGGTCAAAATAGGGCAGCTGATCCCATGGAACTGGAGGTACGGGCAGTTCTGAGCTATCTTGTGGGCGCTGGGAATCAGACCTGGCCCTCTGCAAGACAGCAAATTCTCTTAAGCGCTGAGGCATCGCTCCAGCCTCATTTTTGAAGGGTGAAGCCCTAGGAATAATGCAGCTGGGTTACAGGGTCACACCCTGAAAAGACCAACAGCACGACTCAGCACTGCAGGTCCAGAAAGGCCCTGGGCCAAGGATGGTGACACACCAGGAAGACTCTCTGAGGAATGCATTATCTGTGTCCTATAGTCCTTCCCAACTGCCCAACTGAGATAGGCAGAGATGGCAAGACTCTCCCGAGAGCATGTGAACCAGCGTTGCCCGGCCCTGCTGCTGCACCGATTGCTGGTCTCAGTATAGTCATCATTTTGGTCCCTGATGACATATGTACAACATTTGTGAGCATCAAGAACACAACAGATAGAAAGGGACATGTGGTGGGTGTCACCATCCTGGGAATCCATGGGTCCTACCACCACTTAAGATTTTAAGAAAATGTGCAAATGTGTTCCCAAGTCACACTCTTACACACTAAAAGACAGCACTAGTGTTTGTCATACTGTAACTGAGAACATGACATCTGAAGTCCCGGCCTCTTTCCACTGCGTCTGTACCAGGCCAATTGGCCATTACATGAGGACAGCTTGCTTAGCTTTTGAATGAAGGGTCACTGACAGTTCTGAAGCATCGCCTGCCTGCCCAGCTCCACTGTCTACCAGTTCTCATCCGGTTATGGATCATTCTGTGGCTTCCGAACCATTAATAGAAGACATAGCCCTGCTTGGCAGAGGGATTACTGAGCCTTCCACGTGCCCTGCCACCACCCACTGATGAGTCGCTACTTTTCGATGTTATCCGCCCTGTTTGTGAATGAAAGAACCCTGAAGCTTTTAGACAGTGATTCAAAATCCTAGAGGAAACACTAGTCTCAAATGGTATATAATGTCCTCGTTACATTCTGATGACTCTTTAGAGTGAGCTATTGATGTATTTTGCATGCTATATTTTTTAATAAATATATAGCAAGTTTCTGTAATGTGTACACACTCAGATACATACATACACATGCACACACGGAAAGTCATAATCCTGTGATGCTGTTGTCCCTTCGCCCATTTTAAGCCCCTCCTTGCTATACAGCTGAAACTAGAGTCATTTTTCTTCTTTTATTGGGCAATGCTGGGGAATCAAATCCAGGGCTTTATAGACATTAAGTGTGCCCCAATCCATACCCTCAATTCTAGGGTCTTATGCTTCTTTATGCATTTATATTCAGAGTTTGCAACAGTGGAAAATAAGTCATAGTGTGTATTTTTCACTTACACTGGTGTGGGTGCCACAAGTGCGTGTGCAGCTCTGCACTCTTCCTGCAGGCTGCATTGAGAGCATGCAGCATAAGGAGGCCTGGCAGCACTGCTCCTGGCACAGGACCTTGAGTTGGTTCCTAACACACAGGGAAGGCACTTTTCTAGGGAGATCCATGGGATAGATTTGCTTTTCTCATCTACTTTAATAAATTCAGGCCTTGGACATTTTCACATGTTCCTTGTGTATCACAACTTGGAAAGCAACTATCTGGCAAGTAACTTGGGAGATAGAGGATCTCCCGCCCCCTCACCACCGAGTTTTCCACTTCTGATACAAGCCAGGGTGGAGTCAAATACAGGCCAAGTTTAGTCATGAGATGCTATTTCAGAGGCAGAGAAATCAGAACAGGAGAGAGACAGACTTCTCCGTGACCTTAGCAGGCCTCCAGCAAGAGGGAACAGAGGTTCTGACACTGTGTACACCCTGGTTCTGCTTTTAGAATGGGTTTGCCCCAGACAGTAACATGGCTGGAGGAAAAAGGCTACAAACACGGAGGGCCTAAGTTAAAGAAGATGCAGTCAGAGACTCAGATGGGCCCAGTGGGCAGCGGTGCTCTGCCTCAGCTCAGTCTGCCGCGTTTTAAACATTCAAAGGAACTGAGCTTCTTACCATTTCTCTTCTACCACTGCCCCATGTCCACTCCTCTAACAGTGAGTGCTTGTGTAAGCATCATAAACAGAGCCTCTATCAGAGGACACAAGGACAGACCCACATGAAAGGGAGAGCTCCACGCCCACGTGAGGAAGAGGGAGACACTCAGATCCAGGAGCTTACTTACTTTTCTATCAGATCCAGTGTGACTCCAGGCACCAGACTAACACACTTCTGCATGCAAAACCTGCAGAGACAGGAGAGACCATGAGAGACGTTAGAGACCGTGAGAGAGAGGCATGGACGGAGCACTAGACATGGACTATCAGCAGTAAAACACAGACTGAGAGCGGGGACTGGGCCTGCAGACAAATCATTGCTTCCCTGGCCGTGCTGCATTAGGGGAGGAGGAAGGGGCTATGAGAAGTCAATGGAGACTTGTCCCTGAGAGAGACTCGAAGAAATACTCTCGCTAGGAACTGCTGTAGTGAGCAGGGCTCCCCACTCTGCCTCTCTTCCTATGGGATGAGGAACTGTGGGAGGGAAGACCGGGGCTGTGGGTAATGACTGGAATGGAGATAAATAAAATAATGAAAAACAAGTGAGGAAGAAGGACTGGAGCTGCGGAGTGGATGCTTGCCTTTAATTCAAGAAGGCACAGATTCGATTACACCATTTTAATTATCACAAGTCAAAGGAGCCAGGGCTGAAAGACTTCTCATCTGTGAACAGATCCCAGCTCAAAAGCCAGGACAGAAATGTCAGGGCTTTATCTAATTTGTGTGTGCTGACAGAAGGCAGGAAGCCATCTTTTTTTCTCCTGTTAGAGCCACTGGCACACTGCAGAACGGGATCAATGGCAGCACTGAGGGAAAAGCAGCTAGAGGTTTTTAGTGGGAAAAATATAAAATGCTTGAACTGTCTGTGTTCAAAATTAAGAGCAGTAGCCTCCTTCAAAAGCTGCAGCAGGAACACAGCACACGAGACAGCTCCCAACCTAAGATGACTCCATTTACAGTTTCTGAGGCATTCTGCAGAGATTTGCTTACAACTGTCAATGGTCCACACATTTGTGATACTGGCAACGGTGAGTGGCAGCTCTTAGCCAGCCCACCGTTGCCAGTAAAACTAATGGTGCTCTCTCTACCTGTCTCTCTCAGCCAGGGGCTAAGCTAAGACAGTCTGGAGCTTGTGTGTTTTCCAGCTCAGATGGCTGCCCCTGACAATTGGTTCCCCAGGACATTTTAAAATTGTATGTCCATAGAGACACTGTGTCCAGTACAACATCAGGACACAACCAGGAGAAAAGAGTAGAAACCATTGAGCGGGTAGGCTTGGAGGACAGAGGCAGCAGTGCAATGGGGCAGGAAAGGAAAACGCACAGAACAGGAAGACACCAAGACAGTATGTAAATAGTATGTAGATGGATAAGTGGCTCCAACTGCCCAGCCATGTTCTCTGTCTCAGGAAAGAAGGCTCAGCTCAGGCAGTGGGAAAGTTAGCTACGGAGTGGGCTGCAGCTGCTGTGCTGTGTTCACAGAGCAAAGCAAACAAAGCTGAGGGTCACATTTCTTTGATAGTGGGGCAGCCCCTTTACAGCATTAAGGAGCTGGAATGGGTGAATCTGGTTAAATGGGTGGCTAGGCTCTCAGCTAGACCCTCCTGCTGGCCTTTGGAGAGCTCTGCTCAGTCCCCTCCAGGCATACATATTCTTGGAATCAGCAGATACACACAGCTCCAAAGGTGCGTTTGCCCAAATCAAGCTCTCCTGCTGGATGAGCATGAGCAACAGGAGACACATTTTGGGTCTGAATTTAATGTGAGCCACAGTCCTCATTATTTTGTCTTCTCATCCATAATGGATTTATTGACTGGGATGTCTAAAGTCCAGTAATGACAGAATCATTTGTAATAGACTAATTCTCTTGCCAATAGCAATAATAAACCCCAGACAAAATATTAAAAATGACCACTTGGTAATGCCAAAAAGCAAACAGAAGAGAAACTGGAAGGCCTACAACCTGTTGGGCTGCACATTCATACAACATATGGGGACTGTAGCTGAAATCTCCCTGGGGTGGGGATCAGAGATCAGCACTGAAGCTTGCCAGGAAATTGTAAGAAATAACCTTAGACTGCAGAGAGCCAAACCTTCCTCTCATGCTGGCTGACTCACCAGCTACAGGCAGGATGTGACTCTGAGGATCCCTGTGGCAACATGAGGTTGAAACTATTAATTGGAGAGTGCAGTGTTTCTTGCACCAAGAAAGCAGAGCAGGGCCCCATAAGGCCCAGGGCTCTCAGTTGACTCCAGACGGATGCTGCCTTAGTCACACAAACCCTATTCCAGGATCAAGAGTGACTCTGGAGCAAGGAACAAAGCCAATGAGGTCAAGTCCTACAACCAAGCTTCTGCTGAGCTTACCCACCCCAAGTGAGCTGCCTCTGCAGTGCTTTGCACTGGCTCTTCCAGAACCAGTAGCCAGAAGCCAGAGGAAATACCAAAACAGACTCTGGAAGTGAGAGACACTTTACGGTTATAAAAAACTAATTTGCCTACTGACTGTGAGATTAGCATTTTATAATAGTGAAAAGGCACAGTTCTCATAGACATGGAATTAAAATACAGCCATCGGGCAACTTTAAGGAGGCTATGGGTCGCTAGAAGCATGCTTAAGTCAGCACTGAACCCACAAAGTTCCTTCACCTACAGCATCAGTTCTCCAGAAATAATAGCTGCCTCACCTGGCACATTTTTTTCCTTCTATATGGCGGCATGAGGGTGTTTCCAGACAATGAAGGCAAAGGACTAGGCAGACACTGAAGAAATGAAATAACTCAGTGCTAGGCACAATGGCCTAGGAGTCGGAGGCAGGCAGATCTCTGTGAGTTACAGGCCAGCCCAGTTTGCACACCAAATTCCAGGACAGCCAGGGCTACACAGAAACACTGCCTTAAAAATAAACAAACAAAAAACTAAAAACAAAGACTCAAATAACCCATTACAACTGGCCAGGTACAGTGGCTCAGGCTTTGAAACCAGAGCCTTGGGAAGCCCAGACCGAAGGATCATTTCAAATTCAAGGCCTATATGGGTTACAGAGTGAAAGCCTGTAGAAAATATTAAACATTAAACAAAATAAACACAGAGTAAAAGCCTATGGAAAATATTAAATAAAACGAAATAACCAAATGGCTGAAAGCTGCTCCCTGTTCTCTGTGTGCTGGGTGTCACTTTGTCTCATGTGAGGGTTTATTTCTTAGCATGAAATAAGAGGTACATCTATTCTATCGATGGAGGGCACCTATAAGAGAGAGGGACACAGAGTGAAGCTTCTGCCTGCCATCTGGGAGGCTGAGGCAGGGAGATTGTAAGCCAATACTTCAAAGCCAGCCTAGGCAGCATAGCAAGGCCAGTTTCAACAACAACTAAATCATACAAAGTCAAAACAAACAAACAAACAATAACAACAAGAAAACAAACAGGAAGCTTTCAGAACCACCACTTTCAAAGAAGTAAGCAGGTTAATAAGCAGGAGGTGAAAGGCTGGAGAATCTTAGAATTTAAAATGAGGGCATTTAATAGAAATGTATGTATTAATGTGTAAGAGGGCAAGGAAAACCTCTGCCACAAGCCAAAAAGGTGGAGTAGCCAGTTCCAGGAACTCAGAGCCTCAGGGCTCTGGTTCCCGATACCTGCCCCTCCTGAATGATCCACAATGAGGGTGGAACTAAGAAGGTCTACTGGTTTATGAGACTCTCCACCCTGCCGACTGATAGATGAAGATTACATTCCTAGAATGAATACGTTTCCCTCCCTAACAGAATACCTTGGGTTGGGTCCCTCTGAAATTTTCCACTGTTTTTATGTTCTGTTTCCTTGGTAACTCTCTCTCAGCCCCCAGCTTCCCTTAAATACCCTACACGTCTTGTGTTCCGGGTGGAACTCCTCTGACTGGCAAGGTCATGAGATCGACCCCGTCCCAGTATCCCCAATAAACCTCATGTGATTGCAGCAAGTTCAGTCTCTCGTGAGTCATTGGGTGGTCGCGTCATCCCGAGACTTGAGTAAGGATTTCCCCTTACTGGGGGTCTTTCAGAGGCAGGAGGGTCATGGAAGTGGATGTTTAACTTACTGAAGAAAAGTAACTCAGAACCAGCATTTTATACCCATCTAAACTGCCTCGTAAATGTGAAGGCAGAAGTGTTCTAGGGCAGGCATATAGAGCTTCAGATGGCTGGCCATCAAGAAACATAGGGAACACAGCTGTGGATGACTCTGGAGTCAGAGGGCAAAGGTGAAAGGGATAGAGAAATGCTCTGATGAGGAAGCTCTGTGAGATGTGTTGTCTTCAAAAGAAAAACAAATGCAAACCAAAGGGAGGCGATGTCTACTGAAGCCCAAACTGAGATGGCAGATGATGCAGCAGGCTGGCACAGGGGCCATCTACTTTGAACCAAGCAGCTACACAAACCAGGCTGAGCATTGAAGAGTGGACCCCTGCTCAGCAGCCAGGACCTGAGCTGTTTACCCAGCCTTTTAGGAACTAGCAGGAGGAGACACCACTTCCCACAGCAGGCCAGCTGCAGCCTGCCGCCAACAATCAGGTTCCAGCCTGCTTTAATCCTTACAGCAGAGGTGACCTGAGGCTAACCAATCCCTTTTCTATTTCCTGTCTCACAAGGAACTCTGACTCATTTTTGTTTTTTTGTTTCTGCTCTCTGCAGCTCTCCTCTACCCATAAAACCCTTTCTTCTGTTCCACTCACAGAAAAGCAGCTATAAAACGGGGCAAAATGGAAAGGCAGGGAAGTCTGGGGGACATGAGCAGGGGAAGGAGCCCTCACTCTAGGTCCAGATGAAAACCTGGCATTTGCTAGGAATCTCACTAGAAACCCCACTTATGAGGAAAGGACATGAGCTAAGCACCTTGTGCAGCCCCAGTGGCTCCCGATTTCACCCTGTCCTTATAATTCCATCCAAGGCATTACCAGAGCAGCCGCACATATCAAATAATAGAGAAAAGACACAAAAGGTTCTTTAGCAACCTCAGAGATGGAGCTGGTGTGTGTGGCTAAGCTAAGACGTTAGTCGTCTGCACCTACTAGAAGAGCCTGGCCGAACTTGGGCTCAAAGCCGTACTCTTGGGTATGGTCTTTCTCCAAACACTCAGACTTAAGATCACATTAAAATGTCTTTAGTATAACTTCCAGTTCTACATCATTGTTCTAGCTAGCTGGTCCTGAAATTCTTCTCAGCATCAAAACCACAAATCTCAGATTGACCCAAGTCCCTAAAAGTCATGGGGAAGGCTGCAGAGGATGGCAAAGCAGAGCTGTGTCTCTGGACCCTCACAATGAGTGCCCAACTACAGACTCAAAAATAAAGCCTGGCTGGAGAGATGGCTAAAAGAACATGCTTCTCTTCCAGAGGCCAAGGGTTTAACTCTCAGCACCCAAATGTCAGCTCACAACCATCTGTAACTGCAAGTCCCAGAGATCCAGGGACACTAGGCATACAAGTGGTACACTAGACATATTTGTAAGCAAAACACCAATACATAGTAAATAAACATATGAACACATGCCAGTCAGCTGAATAGAGTGGAGGCTAGGCTGACAGCTCGATACCAGTCTAGATCACATAGTGAGCGCTAGGCCAATGTGGGTGCAGAGTAAGACCCTGTCACCAAGGAACCACCATGTAAGATCTTTAAACTGTCCTTGATGCTGACGAACTTTTGGCATCACTTTTGACTGTAAAGAATGGCTTCCCATTGGCAGTGTGTAGGCCTAAAGCCAGGATTAGACACATGAATGGAAGGAACTTGCTATCTCAGGTGCTCTCTCTGCTGCACAATCAAGTGAGCTAGAAGACACAGATGAAGACACAGATGAGCCACTCCTCTGACAGAAGACCATTTAGTGTGGACCTGCACAGGCCTTTCTGTCCTGGCTGGGCCAGAGCCCCCAGCCAGAGGCTGGGAAGGAGCAAGCAAGCAACAGGGGTGCAACTTCCAAGATACCATATTGTCTATCATAGGCTTTCTCACTACTGTCTCAAATGGCTGAAATCTGTCCTCCCCCACCCCCCAAAAAAAATAGAAAAAGAAAAAAAAAGATAGTCAATTCAGGCAGCTGATAGGAGGAAAATCTTTCAG
Organism: Mastomys coucha; assembly: GCF_008632895.1. NCBI lineage: Eukaryota > Metazoa > Chordata > Mammalia > Rodentia > Muridae > Mastomys > Mastomys coucha. The sequence goes on along the minus strand of NW_022196911.1, from coordinate 116,348,097 downwards.
GGCAATTGTATACATAGGGAGGGTACAAACTATCAAACCCCTTGCCTCCCTGCCACTTTTCCTCTGGGGCTATCAACAGCTACCATCTTGGAAGAAACCAACCCTCCTTCCTACCAAAGCCTTCTTCTGTGGAGGAAACTTTGAATACGTCTCGCCTCACGGCACACTCCACATGACAGGATCCGACATGGCAGGGCAGAACTGCCCCGACTGAGTCTGTGACTGCTTGAGGTTCCTCACTCCTCCATCCGACTGACACCTAGTAAGCAAGTCACAAGGGGCATGTGTACACTGTGCATGGACACAGACTAGGAATAGTGCCAGACTACAGTAGGAAAGCCACAGTCCAGAAGTCTGCGGAACTCTGCCCGCCCCTCACAGCATCTCAGTTAGGGTAATGCTTCTTGACTGCACGCTGATGGGACACAGCATAAAGTCCAGATCCCATAAACACACTTGGTATTTATAGAGACACGTGTGCCATCATCTACCTCTGTCTAGGAAGGAGGGTGGCTTTATGGTAAAAGTTTTAGATAGACCCTAAAACTTGTTAAAAAAAATTAAAAAAAAGAAGATTCTTTTAAATCTCAAAGAATCAAGTACTTAGAACATAATCTGCTGTGATCAGTCCATCACTTTCCTTTTGCCATCTGATCTGCTCTTCTCAGTTAAGATGTCTCAAACAAAGTTCTTCTAGGACTGTCATAAGCAGGAGGTTGGAGATCACATGGACAAGCCAGACAGAAGGGCACCAAGCAGCCCATGTTCCCACCACTCACCACTCAGTGGCAGCCAAGAGAAGCCTGGGCCAGAGTGAGACTGGCCTTGGGTCTGCTGAGCATGAACGTGAGGGCTCCTCACACAGGGGCTGAGCCTGGGCCAGAGTGAGACTGGCCTTGGGTCTGCTGAGCATGAGCGTGAGGGCTCCTCACACAGGGGCTGAGCCTGGGTCAGAGTGAGACTGGCCTTGGGTCTGCTGAGCATGAGCGTGAGGGCTCCTCACACAGGGGCTGAGATGATGTCAGTCTGAAACTGTTGCACGAGTAGTGGTCCAGAGCCAAGGCCTGACTCTCATCCATAGTACAGTGAGAAAAGAAACTGGCTGGGAGGAATTGCAAGCAGGCTGGGGACCATGCACTGGGGTAGGAGATGCAGACAGATGCTCTCCCTTCCTTTGCCAATGTAATGGGCTGTGTCTACAAGGAAAGTCCTGAGTGCTGAGGCTGGGGCAGTCATGTGGGCTGTCCCAGTCCTCCTCCGCTCATAGTTAATCCACGTTTTCATCTGGGGATAGACTTCACACGAGTCTCCTAGAAAACAAGTGTTTTTCTCATCTGTTCTGAGTTCCCGGGGTGGGGGGGCGGGGAGAGGAAGAGGAGAGACAGAGACAGAAAGACAGAGACAGAGAGACAGAGGGGCAGAGAGAGAGAGAGACAGAGAGAGCATCAAGCTAGGCGGAGTGATACAGGCTGGTAATCCCAGAACTTGGGATGCTGACGCAGGAGGATCCAGAAGTGTAGAACAACAAGTAGGATGATGCTGAGGTCCTAGCTCACGCAAGCAAATAAACCATCTATAAGCAGGGCCCTTCCTGAAAGAGTTCAATATGATTTAAACCTAGCAAGGGGAAGATGATCATTGTTAGAGCAGAGGCAAAAGGTGGGACCCAAGATGTATGGCCAAAGACAAAGAAGTGTTCTTACTTGCCAATTAAAAGTTAATTAATGTAAACATTTCTCAATTAAAAATGAACTATAAAACAAGAGGGAAACATCCCTGTCTCTGCCTGCTAGCTCCTTCTCCAGCTCAGGGCAACCAAAGATGTCAGGTCTCAGTCCTGCACCCGAGTCTTCTATCTCGAAGGCGAAGGCACCCTTCCTACGTCTTCCAGTCTCAAGGTGTCTATGCCTAGGTCTTCTCCATGAAGGTGCATCCTAGTGTCCTCCACAATGGCTCTGAGGCCTTTAGGTCGGGAGTACAGAAGCTGCACTGCCCACCTGCCATCTGGGGCTGGCAGTTCACATTTGTCATTGTTACTCCAGCAGAGAATGTCAATGTTCAGAGGGTCTACACAACCCAGCAAACAGCTAAGTGAGGGGCCCAGGTAAGAACCCGTCTCTGACTTCATACACATTCCTTTCCTGCCCATTCCAGAACACATCTGAACATTAACATCATCTTCTGAATGCAGCATTCATCACCCAACAGTTGGCAGGTACCGGACATTCTGGCTGCTTTACAGCCGTAAACACACTGCCATAACAGAAGCAGGCGGACATGATGAGAGTTATGTCTAGGTTTAGGATTCTATAGGAAAAGTCCAGCCAGAGGCAAGGGAAACTTTTATCAGACAGCAAGTGTCCTAAGGCAAGCAAAAGCTGCAACCATGGCTAGGTAGGCAGTGGACATAGGTCTGAGCTCTTCGTGAGCTGTTATGTTCACTTTTATCATCATCAGCAGAAATACTGGCCAGTCTTGGGATGGGAGGTGAGGAAGTGCTGTGACAAGCAGCCAATTCCTGATGTTCTTGAAGCAGGCAAGGTCAGACTAGTTTGCAATGAAACTTAAGTGCAGACTCTGTTGTGCAACATGTGTAGTACATATTTGATCTCCTCCACCTCCAGCAGGGGATGGGGAGGCTGCCAAGGTTTTCTCCGCTGCACTCCTGGGCTGTGGCTTCAGTATCAGGTGTATTCCTCCACTAAGGGCCTGAGGCTTCAGGAAGCAGGTGAGCACACTGGTAGAGAAGGACAGACTTTTCTCACGATGATTTATACACTGTAGCCCACAAAGCTCTCAGATCACGCACAGCCTACCCAGCCTGCTTATTGCAAGCCTGCAGTGGGACAGTTTCCCCTTGAAGGCAAGGCTGGGGTGTGCTGAAAGTGACACATCTGTACGTGTGATAGGTACTTCGCAGCTTCAGAACAGCAGAGGTCAAGAGCTCCACTCTCTGACACGCTAGTCTCATTCTGGAAACACATGTGAGAGTGTCTAGAACAAGGAGAGGCGCTATGCTCTGAGAAGCAGCACAAGGGCCTTGTCCCACAGAAACACTGATATTAAACCTGAAAATAAAGTACCAGGTGATAATAACGTCTTTAGCCTGAAAACACAATTCAAAACACGTATGGATTCTGCTTACTTGAATTATGTAGTGTGTGGGCAGGAAAAAGACAGACACCATGAAATAAAAGCATAGACTGAGCTCATTCCTTTCAGGTTTTCCTCCCCATTGCTCAATATCAGAACACTGTGCAGTAAGAGAAGGAAAAGGAAGGCTCCTCGGAGCCTATCTGAGGGTGTGTGTACGCTTGTGCTTTCAGGTGCCTGTGGCCCACTGTAGCTGCAGAGTGAAGCTGCCTGTGCTGCTGCACTCTCTCTCACACAGCCCCATGGTTGCTGCTGGCACTGCCTTCTTTCTCACACAGCCCCATGGTTGCTGCTGGCACTCAGGTGCACATGCTCAGCGGGAAGAGAGCACCTTCTCTGTGAGCCGCAGCAGCCTTATGGAATCTGAGAAGATATAAACAAGGGACCTTAAGGCGAAACAGAGGCCAAGAAAACAGGTGATGAGGAATAAGCCTGCGGGAGCCAAGGAACCTCTGAATGAACGTGTAAGGATCTGACAGAGTCTGAGTGAATGTGTACTTTAGGTATGAGCATGTGTCAAGGCCCGCGGTGAGCCTATAAGTCAGGCTGCAACACTGGGCAGGTTAAGCACCTGGTCCCCAGTCAATCACACAGTCATGCATCCTGAGTTATGGCTGCCTTGACTGGTCCTGGTTATTAGCGAAGGTGCATGTGAAGCCAGGTGGGAAGTTCCTTGTAAATTACAGTGTATTGCACTATTAATACGTACAGACTGACACAGACCTCACAGCCTCCATTTCACAGTACTTCCCTGGCAGCTGCACTGCCTCTATTGCTGGGAAGAGAGCACCATCCTTACAGGGGTACAGAGAAACTGACTCACCCAAGGGGAAGAATGGACCAGAGACCATTCAGACCCTCAGAGCCTCTGCTTCCTCAGAGAGCCAGACCAACATGGGCTCTTTCTACTAGCCCACCATCAGTGTTCTCTTCATGGAGGAGGTGGACAAGCAAGGAAATGTATACAGCAAGACAGCACCATGCAGGGGAAGGCCTACTGCCACCCTGGCCACCAAGAGCAGCCTGAGGGGACTCAGGGCAGAATTGATGGCCTGAGGAGAGCTTTGCTGCACAATGGAATTCTGAAGGCACAAGTACCACACAGCAGAACCCAGCTGGCGGAGGCCACAGCACTGAGTGCTCAGTTCCATCTCTGGCCAGGAGTAGTTAGCGGTCTGATCAGTCCTCAGTGTAGAGACGCCCCTGGCTTACCTTGGAGAAAAGCATAGGCATAAATCAAAATAAAGGGAGGTGCTTTCCAACACACTTCCAGGCTGACAATAGGCATGGGAGTAAGAAAGCAAAAGAAAAAGTGACCCGTAAAAGGAAGAGGCGATTTAAAGACTATATGTGCACTCACAGAATATACTGCTCCATACTAGCACACATATTAAAGCCTAGTGCTGGAGATGCATAATTCAGCCCTGACTGTAGCACCTCTTACCTGAAGTACCTCCAGCAGTCCCCTGGGGGGCGCTGGTGACAAACTGTGGTGAAGCTGCAACAACAGGAGCCAAGAATAGGGCCCAGCTTCAGTCAGGTAACCTCATCATTATACAGATCAAATGCCACAGTCTGACAGTAGAGATCTGTGACAGATCCTCTGTGCCTGGTCACACTATGCTGGAGGGCTCTGCTCACTAGGAATGGCACATTACCAAGCACAAAGATGAAATTAGTTAAGGCAGAGTGGTGGTGATAACTAGCCTTGCAAGTCCAGAGCCTGGGTTTAAATTCCAGCTTTTCCATTGTCCAATTGGAGGATGCAGTGGCTGACTTCTCATATCCATCTGTTTTAACTCATCAAATGAAGATAGCAGACATTTAAAACCAGAATTATACAGATTAAACCAAACAAAGGGCCTTAATTTGGTATGTAAGGAAAACCTAACACAATTAGTTTCTCTCCTGTACTCACTCCTCATCAGTGAAGAGATGGCTAGAGGGCACTACGGGTGTATGAAATGAGATGCTGAGTCTTTGGCAGACATTCTGGCCTGGGAGCAAAGAAGCAGGTAGAGGAAGTGACGCTGAAAGGACCCAAGTGGGAGCTGTCCACCACCATGGGAGGAGAGCCAGGCACCCATGGAAGGACCAGGACAGGAAGGGTGGTTCCAGAGCCAAACAGCATCACAAGACCTCCAGAAGCACCTGGTCTTTGATGTGTGTGGGAAGGGCAGGACTGAAGGCAAGGGCTTCTCTTTACTCAGGAATCAGCAGCAGGGCTGGTGATGTGGCTTAGCTACAGAGTGTACTTCTACCATGCATGAAGCTCAGGGTTCAAAAAAACCAGACACACACACTCATAGACACTCACAGACACTCATACACACAGATACATTTGGACACACGTGGACACACAGACACATACATGCAAACACACGGACACAGACACACATGGACATATACAGATATATACATAAAAACAATCAATGATAGGTACCAACTCTGGCTCAGGGTTGGGATCTAGGGACCTACTCTTGGGCAGGCTCCTTAAGGTCCTGTACCCAAAAGTATTGTGAGGAAAATGCTAGAGAGTCTGGAGCAAGCATCTTATCTCTACTCTGGCACTCTGACAGTTCTTATGCCAAATGACCAGGGAGAGTCTCCAACAGCCTCATGTGAAAGCAGCTCCTCACAAGGCACTCACAATGTGTGGTCCGCACCACACACCCATCCCTGCTACCTTATGCCAGAGAGACATCTTTTAATTTACACCTCATTGATTTGTCCGATTTTCTTTCTCATGTCCTAGCTTATTTATTTCAGGAGAGTGCATATGGCTGAGGGTAACATGCTCCTAATGGGAGTACTTTCCTGCTCTGAACTGTGTGTGATGCCCAAGCAGTCCTTGGCCCTCACTCCTGTGAAGCAGGGGCTAAGATGCTTTCTGCCTCTTACAACTTGCCCAGCAACGAGTCTCCTTTGAGCCTGAGGTGGACAGAGGCCCCCCTTCTCAGCTGCTTTGAGCCAACAGCACAGCAGCATGGCTTTTTAAAGAGCTAATGTAAAGTGTTGGCCGCTTCATCTCCTCCATGCTGGTGCTCATGCACTGGCAGAGCCTGCTGCACCGGCCATGGGTCACACCCCATGCTTCCCACTTAGCCTTTAACCTCCTGGATGGGTGTCATGGTCTGAATATACACACTCCCCTGCACTGCTCAGTAGAAGCTAAGATCCGGGAGGAGGCCCTAAGAATGGGCATTTAGAGCAGCTCTGTCCAAGGGGACTGCAGTAATCCAGCTAGGGCTTTCCCTTACCTCACCCTGCTTCCCACCACCCTGTGAGGAGGACACTGCTCATCCTCTCTAGACTACATCTCTAGCTTTCATCACTCTCAACTGCACAGCACATCTGCTGGCACCTGGACCTTGGGCTTCCTGCCTCCAGACTGATAGCAATACATTTCTATTATTGATAAATCAGCTTCCCTTGCGTGTAGGGATGGCAAGTGAATATACAGGGGCATACGTGTAATATAATTTAGTCATGCTCGGGGACTGCACCCTGTTTCTTGTTTCTTGGGGACCATCTCTGCCCTCGGACACTCAAAGGTCCTGCTGCACTAAGTTGTAAGCTTGACTTCAGGCCCACGGCCAGGATAGGAGCATCTACCCTCTTCCACCTGCTCCTTCCAGGACAACCTCATCCATCACAGGAGTCCCCAACAGAGAAGACACTCTGCTCTACTCCCTTCTTATTACCACAGAACTGATGGAAGCATGTCCCTCTCCACTGAATCCCTAATTCCAGCAGACACTCACTTGGACTCTTAAATCCTTATCCTCTGCATACTATGCAGGCTACCTGCAACACAGGTACATCACCAACATCACCAACATCACCAACAATGGAGCCAAAGGCTAAAAAAGCAAGAGCTAGTGTGCCTGTGGCACTAGCCACATGGAGCACGGCAGTGGCATTTGAAGCCTATGTAAGCCTGTTCTGGGTCATGAATAGGGCATCAGTAGTATGAACAGCCAGGAGTCAGGAAAGCAAAGGATAACTATGCACTGAATACATTCAGAATACATGAAAACAACGGGCGGTGCTGTGCGACCATCTGTACAGGTCCTCCTGTGTGACAGCACAGACCTGGCATGCTACAGATGTCATCTGAGAGGCACTTCAATGCAGTGTATGTGAAAGGGAATGAGGCAGCTTCTGCAGTCACCACCAGCAAAGTGCCACTGACCACTTACTGACACGAGTGTCCGTGACTGAACGCATAGCTGCAAACATCAAGGAACCTTAATGAAACATGGCAATATTGCTGATAACAGGTGTCGGCCTAGGCACACAAGTCCTATGTGCACATAAGTCAGACAGGCAGAAGCACATTATGGATGCACATTGGCAGATAAACAGCCCAGGAGCAACCGTTCCATAAACATGGGATCATTTAGCTGCTTTGTAGGCACAATTTCCAACAAGCACCAGAACTAATTTGAAACGAGGTGATGGTTTGTATCCTAATGCAGACAGTAAGTTGTTCTCCAGCCACAGTAAGTTGTCTGAGGCCAGACAGGAGGATGGGGGAGGAAGGGAGCTGCTCTCCTAGAGTCCCAGCACTGTCACAGTACAGTGAGAGCCCTACTGTGAGCTGAACTGCACACAACCTCAATCTCTTTTGTACATGCTCATGCAGAGAACGTGTTCTGGCCACATGCTGCCCTTCAGCCATACTCATAGGCAATCCCAGGTGCTGGGGCAGTCAGCACTGACAGGACTCCATATACACTAAACTGCCCACCGAGAGCGACCCCAATAATGTGTTCATTTTAGATTAACAAAGGAGAGGAGTGTGAGCCAAAAGAAAATTACCACAAGTCAGAAGCCAGAAATCAAAAGACAACAGTTCTGTAGATAGAAACATCCACTCACTGCGTATCTCTGTGAGGAAGTAGCATGCATTGCAAAGGACACGGGTGCCTAAAGCTGGGTCAGTGCAGTAAGGACGTAAGCAGTGGCCTGGAGGCTGCGACTGCTGCTTCCACTACTGTGCCCCACACTGGGCCTGGGGACAGCTCAGTAGACTCGGAAGACCCTGGGGCTTTAAAAATGCTGCCATTCTTTCTGTCTACTGTTTCACATATATGTGTGGCCAGAAAAACTGTGCAGTCTATGCCATGTCCTCTCCTGTGTGTATATACCAGCACACTCGTATTGACTCCCAGCTCTGGACACTGAAAGTCTCAAACCAGAGAGACTCTCCAGTGCCCCGTGATGTCTGTGATGTGTGTGCTGTGTCTTCACTCAGAGATATATACGCAGACATTTGCACGACTAGTACTGTACAATATCTATGTTTAATAAAAAAGTACTGGGCTGGTGAGATGGCTCAGTGGGTAAGAGCACCGACTGCTCTACAGAAGGTCCTGAGTTCAAATCCCAGCAACCACATGGTGACTCACAACCACCCGTAATGAGATCTGATACCCTCTTCTGGTGTGTCTGAAGACAGCTACAGTGTACTTAATAATAAATAAATCTTAAAAAAAAAAAAATAAAAAAGTACTGCACTATGAATCTAATGCTGCTGCTTATTTTTTCACTCAACATTCTGCATTTAAAAACACTTAAATCAACTTTAATGAGGTACAATTTGCATACGATAAAATAAACCAGCTTGAAACGAGTTTGCAGCAGGGCCGCTGTGCTTCTGTAGTCCCCACAGAGGACACTCTATTGCCCTTATTCCATCTGGAGACAATCTTGTGCACATGTGTTTGTATATGTGTGAGTGTGTGTGTCTGTGAGCATGAGTGTGTAAGTCTGAGAGCATGTGTGTTCCCGCCGGGCAAGCGCTTGCATGAGTGGATGTGTATGTGTGTGAGTGTATGTTTGTGGATGCGTGAGTGTGTGAGCATGAGTCCATGAGCATGTATGTGCACGTGCATATCTGAGGGTGCGTGTGTGCATGTGTGGCCCCATCAACACTGGGGCTACTTTACCTTTGCTTCCACTGGGCACTGGCTAGCTTTCCCGAGTTTAACATAACTTCACATCATCTTCAAAGCATGCAGTGGTGCAGCTGCTCTTGGTGTCTGTCAGCAGCAGCTGTTACCAATAACTTGCTGTAAGGGTGGAAGCCCCATTTCGTCTAGCTTCTAGTTCTCCCTTGCTCACAGAGTAAGAACAGTGTAAGTGAGGGTGCAAGGTTCTTTCTGTCTTTGATTTTTTTCTCCATATACAGCTTCTACCACCATTTCTTGAAAAACAGTCCTTCCCCACGAAACCATTTAGGCATCTTTGTCCAAGACCAATGGGCAGCGTGCACGTGGCATCACTGTAAAGATAGTAGCTTTATACTAAGTCTCCTAAACTGCCCTCGCTTCTATGTAAGTTTTAAAGCCAAGATTTTGACTAGGACGGCACTAAGTCTATATAGATCAAGTTGGAGAAAATTAACATTTAAGAATACTGAATTCTGGCTGGATATGGAAAAAACATATCTGCAATCCCAGCACTTGGGAGGCTGAGGCAGGAGCACTGCCAGTAACTTAAAGCCAGCCTACGCTACATGTTAACCTGTCTCACACAAAGGTGTACATACAGAGCTGGGTCTCTCCATCTTTAGAGTGCCATTTTCTGCCTCATCTTTAATCTCTATGATAATTATGTTTTGTGAGCTCAACTCTTACATGCATTTTATTAAATTTGTTATATTTATTCCCAAACACTTCTGAATGTTAATAGCTATAAGGTAGTGTTTAGAAAAAAAATAAAACAAAACAAATGTATTTCTGACTTCAACTGATTTGGCCGTATTTCTCTGAGGTTCTGGGGCCCTGCTGTAGTGGGTTGTCAGTCTCAGGAGCTGCCCTGTCTTCCCCAGACTCCCATATATATATATCTTTGGCTTCCTGTTTGGCAACATGAGTGCCTACTGTTTTTTTTTTCTTCCAGCTTTCCGCAATGTCTATCCTTCCCTTCCGGTATGGCCTGAATAGGGAGTGATGGTGCACCTCTCCTGTTTTGGGGTGCAGAGATAATGTTCTTCCTGCACAACCATCAAATCCAAAGCCAGCAGTGGTGTTTGCTTCTCTTCCTAGTATGCTGAAGAGGTCCAGCGTGGACCTGGGGTGGTCCAGCTGTGCCCAGTGCACATCTAGCAGCTGTGAGGACTGTCATATGGTCCTCCTTTACTCTGCCATGTCTTGCTGTCCTGAATAAGCCACCTGTGTGACGCACACTTCATCCTTCCTATGCTTCCTTGGGATTAATTTCCTAACACTATTGTGACAATCTGGCATCTCCCTCGATCTCCATTTCCTCACTAGAGGCCCGACCTTGTCAGGAACAAGGCTATACCCTGTTGCTTGTGTACTTTCAATGGATTCAGCCTGAACATTTACTACATCATACTGCAGGACATAACCCCAGCATGCAGGAGGCCAAGGCAAGACTGCAAGCCCCTGAGGTACGGTAATGCTCTGTCTCAACGTTAACGACAATAATAAGCTAAACAAAAACCAATCAAAGAAAGTATTTCTTCTTTAATCCCCAACCTTTTCATTCTGGGTAATTTTTATACATTAATTTTTTTAAACTAGGGTTTCAAGCATGGGATGAAAAAGTTACCACAGGGTATGTCTCTCCCAGCATTCCTTTAAACCCTGCCTTTTCATTATTGCATTCCATCTACTACGTGTGGTCAGGATCACAAGACAAAAGGAAGATCCTCTGGGCTTTGGTTCCTTTGCAGTATAGACACAGTTTATTTGATAAATGGCCCACAATGCTCAAAAATAATGTGTATTCTTTGTTGCATAGATGGCGGTGTGTGTAGCGATGGACCTGGGTAATTAACCTATTATTAACCTCCCTCCCCCTTTGGCTGGAACATTCTCTCAGGAGCATTCTGACCCTGCTCCTGACTCAGCTCCCCCTGCCTGTATGACTATAGGTCTCACTTCTCAGCTTACTATTGTATCAGGTCATACTGTCAAGGCTGTTGTCCTCCCCTGCCTTCTTGCTCCTTTTCCACAGTAAAGTACTGTGTTTTGCCCACTCAGTGCCACCCTGGGCTCTGTGTGGCCTCTGGCTTTGGCCACTGTCTTGCAGCTCATGAGGGCTGCACCTTTGCCATCCACCCACTCTTGCTGCAGCCCACTCTGATGCCTGAGTGCATGTCCTAGGCTATTCCTTGTCCTTCCTGCCTTCTGTATTCTCAGCTTCGTACCCCAAAGCTGGACGTCTCTAGCATGGTGAGGCATCTGCTCTCCTTGGGAGAGGTCTTCACACACCTCTGTCTTCTTGCCTCTTCCTTTTCTCTACAATGCTAATTCATCTTCCCACTCTCCTAGGTCTGTTTTCCGAGTAACTTCACCCAGAATGCTGCTTTCCCTATCAACCAACCTTGCTCTGTGCCACACAGAAAAGCAGTTGAATCAACCAGGGAGAGGAGGGATGGCTGCAGTCAGTCAGAAAGCCTTAGCCTGCCCTAGCCCGTCTCCACTGCCCTTGCCTCTATTCCATACTTGCCACCTCCAAGGTGTCTGTCTGCAGCTTCTTGTGGTGTGGCTCTCTCTAAACTGAATTCAAACTCACTGGGGGTGGGGGTTACGACCAAAAGCAGACTTTCCAGAGCACTTTGTTCTCTAAGAGTGGTGTGATTTTCACCTTAACTGAATGAAAATGGAGACTGGGATGCAAAGGGTGTCATGGAAAGCTGGGCAGTGGTGGTGCACGCCTTTAATCCCAGCACTTGGGAGGCAGAGGCAGGTGGATTTCTAAGTTTGAGGTCAGCCTGGTCTACAGAGTGAGTTCCAGGACAGCCAGGGCTGTCTCAAAAAACCAAAAAAAAAAAAAAAAAACCAACTCAAAACCCAAAACCAAAAAACAAAAACAAACAAATAACAACAACAACAACAAGAACAAGAACAAAAAACAAAAGGGTGTCACGGAGCTGTGGAGGAACGTCCTCTGAATAGGTACATGGGAAATCCCTCTCTTAGAATCTTAACAAGAACAGGACAGTGGTGGTTTAATGTCTTCACTCTCAGCACTCTGAGACGCAGGCTGGTCCCCGTGAATTGGAGGTCATCCTGGTCCTGAAGTTCAGGACAGCCAGGACTATACAGAGAAATCTTGTCTCATAAAACAAACAAACAAAAATAATCTAACCGGGCAGTGGTGGCTCACGCCTTTAACCCCAGCACTCGCGAGGCAGAGGCAGGCAGATTCCTGAGTTCGAGGCCAGCCTGGCCTACAGTGAGTTCCAGGACAACCAGAACTACACAGAGAAACCCTGTCTTAAAAAAAACAACAACAAAAAAAAACCCCACAAAACAAACAAACCATATATATATATATATATATATATATAT